>NC_044555.1:55732490-55843204 GCF_007565055.1 Rhinopithecus roxellana | reverse complement strand
TCCAAATGATGTGCTTCAGACACTTTTAAAAGCTTTTTGGCAAAGTCTAAGTAAGCCTAGTTTAATCATGTAAATTATCCTTCAGGTAGTATGAAAAAATCTTTTTGAAGTAACTTTACCTGGCTTAATTGATTAATTATGTATAAAATAAGGCAATGTTAGGCATCTTATAATTTTGTAGGTAAAAGATTTTTTAGTGTTTTATTTTTGCTGAAATAATTGGACAGTATCTACAGGATTGACTATTCCCCCACTGATGCGTAATATCGGGTGCTTTTTTGGTAAAAAATGAGGCGCCTACCTTCTACTAAATAATAACTGGCACTTTTCCTTACCTGTTGAATTTGAAGTAGGTATCCCGTCATCTCTAAATTGGTGTGGAGTTGGGTAGGAGACAGAAAAATACCTTTCACTGCTGGTCACTCCTATGGCTCACTTCTCTCCTTCCCTGCTTCCACAGGCCCCCAGGTCCCTGTGAATCTGTCAGCTCTGGGTTGGGAAGGGATGAATGGGGAGTAGGTGAACATGCAGAGCTTCAAGCATGGACTATTCCTGAAGGGCCAGTGCAGCAGAGGGAGAGGGAGTGAGGCAGGTGAAGGCAGTGGGCTGATGGCAAGAGGTAGGCAGGGAGCTGGAAGTGCAGAGGCCTTCTAAGCAGCTGGTACTTGTGGTGTCTCAGAGAAGAGGGATCCTAGCATCATAGAAATCATGGAAGCCCAGGGCTTGCTCCTTATTACTGCCTTCCCAAGCTTGTGGAAATTGGTGTGTTAGTCAAAGCACCTGCGACTTCTTGGCAAACTAGATGCTCTATTATTCGTAAATAAGGAAAATCATTAAATTTAAAATCACATCATTTCATAGTCTGGTTTGTCTGGCCCCTGTACTTTAATGGGATTTTTTTTTTTTTTTTTTTTTTACTGCACATATGAAGTGGCCTTGGCAAAAGAATACATCCTTTAAAAACATTCAGGGAAAGCTATTGCACATGAGGATCTGTGAGGCTAATGATGACTTTTTTTGTGTGCTTTCAGATTTTCAAATGACAAAACAGTATGTGCAGTAAAACCTCATTAAGTTGATAGTGCTTTATTCAAAATAGCAAAAAATTTCAAGTACTTGCTATCTCCAAGCTAACCATGGGCCTTACTGTTCATTTAGAAGAAAATGTCATCAAAGCAGAATACTCTTAATTAAAAGGTCCTCTTTTCCAGATTCATATTTTCAAAAGGTCTTCACTTTTGAGGATCCAATTTACCAAAATAATGGACAATGACTAAAATACGGAAAAGAGGAACTTCAAAAAGGAAATCAGGGAATCTCGGTGCCCTTGAGAATGCTGTGTGTGCTGTTAAATGGACTTACCATACTTGTACAGGTTGTGGTTCCATTTTGATTTGGGATTTTGGCAAACAATTTTCTCTGATACACTTTGAAGGGGGTGAACTTTAAAAATAAAACAAGAAGTTCAGTTTTAACACAATGTTTGGAGACACTTATGTTTGAAATCCTGTTTCCTACCCAAGTAAGCATTTCTACTCAAAGGATAAGCTATAGCTACCTTGAACTCCTTTGACCATTTGAACAGACCGCAAGGCACTACCCCTCCCCCATAGGAAGATTGATCACATAGGCCATTTCTTTACCCAGATATCCTTTAAGGACAGGTCAATACAAGAGTTTGGTGATAAATTGGTAGAAAAAATTTATGACTGTTAATTCACTTTATGCATTTTGATAGAAAAATAAATGATAGTGTAAGGGTAAACTTCAGCCCCCATGCCTTGTCTGATTAACTACAAGTTCCAAATTAATGGAGTTGGAATTAATAAGGTTATCGTGGTATTTTTATTTGAAGGGTCAGCTCTATATTATTTGTTTCTATTCCCTCTCCTTTCCTAAATTCTGAACATGGCAATCCCAAATTCCCATGCAGAGTTATCCACAGTCCAAATACATTGCTGTTTACCTCTCCCCCTTGAGAAGTTCATGTTGAAATCTGTGAGGAGGAAGAGATAAAAAATATAAATGAGCTGGGCATTTATTTAAATGAAATGAGTTCTAATAAAGGCATGACAATCACACAAGAATGAGGTTAAACTCTGAAGATGGTCATCTTACATCATACAACTACCTGATTCACCATTTTCAACCAAACACTCCCTCCACCCATATTGACAGTGGATTTCTGCATGAACAGTTGGTTGACTTTAGAGTTGCTTTAACTTGTTCTATAGGAGGAAAAAAAACACTAGCTTGACTTTTTTTTTTGGTTCCATGTTACTTGGTCACATACATACGGCCCATGCCCTCAGAGATATGTACGTATATCCCTGTCCAAAGTTATTTTGCAGTTTGGAATTTGAGGAATATTCCTGTGAATTGACCCTAGGGATAATTTAGATATTGTTAAAGTTTTCCCAAAGTGATTTATTTCAACAGCATTAATTAGGATATGTCTGACCTGAATGCTTTGATTTTAGGACTGTTTGGAATAGATTAGATGTTTTCCAGGTATTGTGAAACCATCCTCTTTGTCATTTCTGACTCTCTGATATTTCTCTCTCACATCTACAGAGAGCTTAAAAGCTTTAAAGAGAGCCACAAGTGGAAAAGACACATGGGTGTGCCTGAAGGAAGAAAAATGTTCATTCTGCCTTCCTTGCTCCCCATGTGGAGATCACATTTATTGTCTATGATCTCATGGACACAAAATATATTTCTGATGAACAAATCGTTCCTCAGTGACATTATGAATTTTGTAGGATTTAGGCCACTTTTAGTTGAATTTCTTTTTTTCTATAAATACTGTTTGAATAAAAAAGGCTTATTTGACAAAAACAAACCAAAAGAAAACACAAGGTTGGCAGAGATCTGAAGAATTCCTACCAGCATCTCAATTCAGTCACATAAGGGAAGTTGTAAAACAGTTGCATGATTTTTGGCCCACTATTATTCAAACAGGAGACAGAAAATATTTGTGTCAATTGGCAATTTACACTTAATGACCTTAGTCCCAGCCCATGCATAAACCCAAGATTTTATATAAAAAAAAAAAAGTCAACTGTTTAGCCCCCCGAATGTGTGTTATTTCTCGATCTTTTCCCTTGGACTAGCTTCCCATTTCATACATGTCCTTCTACTTTTCTGGATCCTTTTACGGGATCTAGAAACATTCTTGAGATTCTAACTGCAGGAGGCCCTTTGTTTTAGTTCGCATAACAGTCTTTGCACCCGGCTGTGGGGCTGTTCAGTTCAGAATTTGGCTCGTATGTTGATCAGTCCATTAGGTTCTGTTTCTTGGGCTCCATGAATGATTTGGTCCATTGCTTTTCTTTCAGTTGAACATAAGCTGTAGCTCTGGCCCATGAGCTCCCGACCCAAGGGCCGAAAAGTCCTTAAGTTCACAAGCATCATCTTCCCTTTCCTTCAGAGCTAAAGTTGGCATGTTGTAGCTCTGGAAAGACAGAACACCAAGTACAGGTCCAAAACGGATAGCCCTTGTTGCTTTAAGAAATTTAGAGCCTAATAATCTTTGGGGGGAAAATTTCAGTCAGAATCCTCAAGTCCATGCTTTTAAGGAAAGACCCCAGTTCCTGCCTCTTCTATGTATTTATCTACCTCGTGGTGAAGAGCATGTGTGTGCAACACCTTTGCCTGAAATGGTATGGTTTGGCATTAATGGATTGTGGGTCCATTGAAAAGAAATCTGCTCTTGTTTCTCGTGTTACGGACAGTTCAAGGTTTGCCTTAGAACTAACTTCAAGGAAAAGCAGCAGAATCGTAGGAAGGGACAATCTTGCCTTCAGTCCCACCCTCTGTGCCGGCTTCGGTTCCGGGCAGGTCTGGGTGGCTATCTTCTTTCGGGGGCTTTTCCTTGCAGAAGAACTTCTTCAGCATATCCTGGATTTCCTTCTTAATGGTCTTGTGCATGTAGCCATAGATGTAGGGGTGGATGCAGCACTGCAGGAAGAAAAGCCAGATGATTACGGTGATCACCCACTGGGGTACCTTGGTTTCGACATCCACCCACACAGCCAAGACTGCTAAAAAGCAGTAGGGCCCCAGGGATAGCACATAGGAGAAAATGATGATGAAGATCACTTTAGCAGCTTTGCACTGGTAGCACCTGGGCAGAGGAGGGTCGCTGTTGCTGTTACGACGACTGGGTGGGAGGCTCTCCGGGATGTTCACTGCCTCCACATCATCCTCACTGAAATTGATGTCGTCTTCACCAAACTCCATGTCGTACTCACCCAAGTCAATGCTGCACTGGTTGACCTCTGTGCCACCCTTGTCTGCCTTCATGCTGTTCTCAACTTTGGTGCCGCTTTCCTTACCATCCACGCTGCCGTCGCTGGCCACCGTGCCGCTCTCTTTGACCTCCTCGCTGTCCCTGGCCTCTGCACTACCCTCACTGGTCCCCGTGCTTCCTTCCTTGGCCTTCAGGCTGCCGTCCTTGACTTCCATTCTGCCCTCTTTGGCCTTGACCTCACCTTCATGCTGGCAGCGAAACTCACTCTCATCCTGGAACTCCTCCTTCTCTGCTCCCTGTTCATCCTCATTCTCCACACAGTCCTTGACTCGCACTTCCAAGCTGTGTCTCTTGACATTGTACAGCAGAGCATGCTGCCTCCGGGCTGCACCGAACACGACGGAGTAGCAGGCAATCATGACAATCAGTGGAATAACGATGAAGGACACCACGCTGAGAATAGTGTAGCTGGGGCTGGACCCCCAGATCATGGAGCAGAGGGCATTGCGCTCATCAAAGGCAGCCTGGCCCCAGCCGTA
The DNA here is from genome assembly GCF_007565055.1 of Rhinopithecus roxellana. Lineage (NCBI taxonomy): Eukaryota > Metazoa > Chordata > Mammalia > Primates > Cercopithecidae > Rhinopithecus > Rhinopithecus roxellana. Next base: position 55,838,413 of record NC_044555.1, on the reverse strand, counting down.
GAGTGGAGGAGTGCTCTGCAGGATGGCCACAATCCAGGTGCCATAGAGGAGCAAGTAACCACGGCGCTGGGTCATCTTGGACGGGTAGGAGAGAGGGTGGATAATGGACATGTAGCGATCCACTGACACCACGACAATGGTGTTGACGCTGGCGAAGGCGAACAGGTGGGTGAGGCTAACCAGGGCCGTGCAGAAGTGGCTGTTGAGGGGCCAGAAGAGAGGCACAGAAGTGGCTACCACCCAGGGTGCCACGAGCGAAACCTGCAGCAGGTCGGTGACGAGGAGGTTAAAGATAAAACGGTTGGTCACCTGCAGCAGCTGCGGTTTGCGCTGCAACACTAGCGCCAGCACTATGTTGCCGACGAAAGAGGCAGCGAGGAAGATAACCAGCACGGTTGAGCGGATGATGCCGTGAGCCAGGCTGATGGGCATTTTGGAGAGGGGCATGCACGTGTGGCTGCTGTTACTCTCGCGCGTGCTGTTGGTGCAGGTGGATGTCATGGCAACAGCCAGAGGGCGTGAGACAGGGTGCAGGCTCAGCGCCGGCACTGGTGGGTGGCAAAGGGGTGCACAGACCGCACTCAGTGCCTATGCTGGTGACAAAAGAAACACGCAGGAAGGGTTAGTCACCCGTCAAGGGGAGAAGCCTCCGCGCCCAGCAAGGGCGCTGCAGGACCCGCTACCCCGGGTTCCCGCACAACCCCATCCCCAGTACAGGCAGCTTCTATGGCTCCTTTCCGCACTCTTCAGATCTGTCTGCCTGTCTCTCTCCGGGGCTCTGATTTTCTCTCATCTGTTTCTCCTGCTGGCGCGTGCGTGCGCGCGCTTTCTCTGCTTGTCTCTCACGCTGTCTCTGGCTCCCGGGAGTTTTGGTCGCTAGCGCTAGCGCATGCGCGTGCGCTCTCTGTTTCTGTCTGTTTACCATAGTCAGTTTCTGTCTCTCTCCAGTGTCTCTCGCTAGCGCACTTTTTTTTCCTGTATCTCTCGGGGTGTGTGTCTCTATGTGTCTCACCGTTTCCTGATTCTTTCTCATCTTTGTCTCTCACTCATGTCTGTCTCTGTTTCTCCGTCTCTCGATAGCACGTGCATGCTGTCTCTTTCCTTTCTGTTACTCCCATTTCTCTCTTCCACTCTGTCTCTCGGTCTGTCTGTGTGTGTCTCTTTTGCTAGCGCACTTTCTCTGCAGCGCTCGCGTTCTCGTTCCCTATCTTTCTCACAGTCTTGCCCTTGTCTCTCCCTCAGTCTCTTTCTGATCAGTTCTGTCTCTCTGTGTCTCTGCTTGTCACTGTGTTGCTGGCTAGTTGGTGTGTGTCTCCGTCTTTCCCTAATGCTCTCTTGTCTTTTCATTTCTCTCTATTTCCCTAGCAGTTCATCTTTGTGGGTCCCTAGCGCACCTGTTCAATGTCGCCCTCTGTGTCTCTGCCCTCTCCGTGTCTCTCCAACTCTCTTGTTTCCGCGTCTCCCTCGGATTCTCTAGGTGTCTCCTTCTATCTCTCCCTGGCACGTGTGCGCTTGCTCTGTCTTTCTCAGACCCTCTTGTCTCTGTGTCTCTCCATGTGGTTTCTGTCTCTCCCTGCCTAAATTCTCTCTGCATTGCTCTGCCTCTCTCTCCATTGATTTCTAACACTCTGCTGCTTGTCTCACCTGTCTCTCAAGCTATCTCTTTAGTGTGTGCACTCTCTAGTTGGTTTCTCTGTCCTTCACTTTCCTGTCACCCCAGAACTCTGGCTAAACACTTGCTTTATATCTTTGAGTGTGTGCGCATCTCTATTTCTCTACATCTTTTTCTCACGGCCCCTCACCTCGGTTTTTCTCTGGCTGAATCTCTGTCTCTTTGGATCTCTGTCTCCCTGTAGACTTTATTTTGCCGTGGAAACCACCTGCCGCCCTGGCCACCGCGGACTTTGGCTTATAAAACCCTTAGTTTCTCAGCAGTGCAATGGCGACTAGAAAATGCAGGGAGGATGCCTATTGAGTTCCCCTACCCTCACCCTCCACATCCCCATCCCCATCCCCAATTCAGCATCCTCTTTGCTTTCTCCGGTCTGCTCGGTATTGGTGGCAGCCGAGGGGAGTGGGGGGAGGAGCTGGGGAGAAAGGGAAAAGAGGCAGGGGTGCAGGGTGGTGGGGAGAGTCAGAAAGGCTGGGACAGAGAGATTGAGAGGCAGAGAGACAAAAAGAAAATCAGACAGCGAAAGAATGAGATACATACAGAGAGACAGAGAGAAAGTGAGCAACAGAGAGGGAGAGAGACAGAAAGAAAAAAGAAGAAATGGGAGCGTGAGAGTGAGAGAGAATGAGAGAGCAAGACAGACTGGGAGAGACGCAGACAGAAAAAGCAAAAAAGAGAATAAGAAAAGAGAACAAGCTGAGGAAGAGGGAAAGGATGAGGAAAAAACGAGAGAATGGGGAGGGATGGGGGGAAGAACGCACGAGAAAAAGTGCGAGGGAAAACGCGAGGGCGGGAGGATGGCTAGGGAAAGGCGAGAAGGGGCCGCACCGCGGGCCACCACGCCTGGTTACTCAGCAGCCGTCGGGCCGCTGCAGAGGGGGCGTCGTGGGATCCCAGGCTAGGGGCCCTGCCGGGTGCTGGGGGCCACGGAGCCCGGAGTAGGGCCGGGCCGCTTACCTGTTGCTGCTGCGGACGTGGCGTCGCTGGCGCCGCGTGCGGGTCCTTCGGGGCTCCCCGCGCTTGTCCCGGCCGCCTCTCGGGGCGCGGGCGGCTGCGAGCTGGCACCGGGCAGCGGGCTCTGCGGGCGCAGCAGGAGCGGGGCACAGCGTCTGTGCCCGCACGTCCGGCCAGCGCGCCGCGCTGCAAGCTCTGAAGAGGCAGCGGGGGCGCGCGGCGTCTTAAGGCAGCGCGGTGCCCTCACCTTGCGGTGCCGCCCTCCCCTCGGTCCCCGCCCGCGCCGGTGACGCACGAGGCCACGGCGGCCCAGGGGAGGGGGCTGGCAGGTGGGGGGCCCTGCACCAGACCCCACTCAGATTTTCTCACTCCAGGTTCCCACCCCTGGGGCCCCGAGCCCACCGAGACCTCACAGACTGGGGATTGTCACCGGGGCTGATTTTCGTGCAAACCCAGTGCCCTCCTAGCCTCCAGGATTTCGGGCCAGCTCCCAGGCACAGACCCTGCACTATCCTTCCAAATAGTAGATTCTTCCAAATAGGAGGGCCCAGGACTCCCCTCGAATTCTGAAAAGCCTCCAAAGTATGAATAGCCCCTGAGCCCGAGAAAGGAATCGTGACTTTAATGTCAACGGTTTTCCACGAATTTCTCTAGCTCCCAGGAAGAGCTAAGTGGCAATGCTTTCCCTGTAGGGTTTGGAAGCATTTCATTTAAGACAAGCTGCATAATTATCCACTATATTCTTTGATTGAAGTATGTCTGTCTGTAAGTCAGTCAGCATCTCTCCCTCTCTCTCTCCCTCTTTCTTCCCTTCTCTCTGCCCGGTACTGTGTTAAACTGTTTACACAGAGAATACCGCTGAATCGTTACCCCAGCCTTGTGAGGTAAGTACCGCTATTATCTTCATTTTATAGAGACAGAAGCAGAAGCCAAGAAAGATTACCCTACTTGCCTAAGTTCAAGTAAATATTGCACACATTCTATTAACCAAGACATTCTGGTCTCTCTTAAACACATATTGGGTATTTGTTGTATATCAGGCCTGAGGAGGCACCCTCTTCCCTGCCCCCAGAGGGTAGGGAAGGTGACCCAGACCAGGGATCATTTGCATTAGATTTCCAAGGGATTAGGAGGTGTTTTCTAGGCAGGGCACAAGGGGAAATGTGTTCTGTAAGAAGAAGATGCATGGGGTAAAACTAGGGCTGCAAGAGAGAGTTGGGTTCCAAAGGTTGGGAAAATAGAGAAGCTGCAGCATGGTGAGTGCCAGGAGGTTAACTGGTTAAATTGGGTAGAGGCAGATCCTGAGGGGTCTTGAATGTCAGTCTGCAGACTTCGAACTTTACCCTGAGATCCCTGGAGGCCGTTGGAGAGTCGTTTTATTATGAAAGATTTCAAGCATACACAAACGTAATGAGAATAATAAAATAATCCTCCATGTTCCCATTACCCAGACTTCACAAGGGTAAATAGCCATTCTTGTTCATTGGTGGGTTTTAGGTAGGGCAATGCTCTAGAATCAGGGCTGGTGTTGGATGGAGAATGCTGAAGGGAGGTTGTGGCAGGAGACAAGGAGGGTCTTGACAGGTCCCACAGAGTGGGGCAAGCAGAGACCTACAGAGAGGCAAAATTGACAGGGAATAAGTACAAGGAGGTGTTGGGGAGGGTCTAGAATGAGCACAGGGTTTGGAGTTGGTTGATGGGCTGGATGGAGACACCCCCTCCCCTTCTCATCACCTGCCTCTGAGACAGGGAGATGAGACAGGTGTATAATCAGGCCTCAGAATGTTCTTTGGATCTGGAGTCTTGCATTTGCTCTTAGATCATTTGTCTTTTTTCTGCTAGGCCTGATTTTATCTCCCCAAGGTTGAATGGTAAAAACCTGGTCATTTTTCCTAGAGACAGTTTCCGTGATAATCACTCACAATTATTAATTCCTAGCTTTGTGCTGGCCATGATACAGAATCCTGGGTGGCATGCACTGTCAAGCGGCAGTTTGTTCAGACTCAATGATTTTACAATCACTTGGGAGGCCCAATGACAATCACACGTTGCAACACTGGTCAGTAGTGTGCCGGCCTCAGGCTTGTTCACCTTGTCAGACCAATTGCCCCAATTGCTGTACCAATAGCTAGATGAGGGAAGTTGGGAAACCCAAGACTCAGCCAGGTATTAGTTCTAGTCATTCATTCTAGTAATAATGGGTGCAAGAGTACTTAAGTGCCTACATTGTGCTAGCAGTGAAGCTGCTAGGAGTGGCCAGAGACAAAGGCAAGTCTTTCTTGACCTTTCCTATTTTTACTGTGGTTGTGAGCGTGCCCGAGACTGCTAGGTTCCAACAGGGGACCCTCTAGACACATGTTAAAGATGGGTGCCTCAGAGGGATGGGCTCATGGAGTCTGCAGCTGCACTTTTGGGCACAAAGGGGGATGATAGGGAGTGGAAGAGGTTGGGTGGGATGAGGCCTCTGCAACTGAGATGAGCCTGCCAGCCGGAGATAGGAAAAAAGCCAGAGAAGTGCTAGAAAATAAATACCAGCTATTTTTCTGTACAGAGAGATGTTTGAGGGTGGTTAATCTTCAAGTGTCTTCTCTTTCCCTCCAGATGTGAGCAGAGTAGGTATCTTTGGATTTCAAAGACATCCAAATATCAGCTCCCCAACTGGAATTATGTGGTAGAGCTTTGGGGAATGTGGATTTGGCTTCTAGCACTTCAGGCTCTGATTCTGATAGCCTTGAAGGAACCCTTCAACTGACAAGCCTCATTACATTCTGGGAAGGTTCTTTGGGATGAAAGAGGGAGAGTTTGGGATGATGGCTTAAGAAGTCACCTAGTCCATTTCCCTACCTTCATAATTCAGTAGCAGCAGAGGTACGATCAAGCTGATGATATTAATAGGCCAGGGCTAGAGGGCAAGAAGCTACCGACAAGAAAGGGCCCAAGGGCCCAATGACAACCACATGTTGCAACACTGGTCAGTAGTGTGCCGGCCTCAGGCTTGTTCACCTTGTCAGAACAATTGCCCCAATTGCTGTACCAATAGCTAGATGAGGAAAGTTGGGAGACCCAAGACTCAGCCAGGTATTAGTTCTAGTCATTCATTCTAGTAATAATGGGTGCAAGAGTACTTGAGTGCCTACATTATGCTTGCTGTATTGTGTTAAATCCTTGAGGAAGCTGGGCAAGTTAGGAATCAATACTGTATTTTCTGAAAGCCTGACACCGTATATACTACTAGAAAATGGAAAAAATGCTGAAAATTTAACCATCATACCATGGCTAACAAGATACATCTTGATTTCAAAGATGCTAGAATGTGAAAAAAAAAATGTGCTTTAGAATCAATGTAAGACAGCACCATCCCTGTCTTTAGAGAGAGGCTAAGTAACTTATCCAAGGTCACACAGCAAATACGTTTTGGAGCTGAGAGTTAAAGCCTGCTCTGACTCCAAAGCAGGGGCATTTCCTAGGCTACATCAAGGAAGAGTGCAGAGACAAGACAGAAGGGCTCCGAGACCCAAACCAGATAAAATTTTTGAATCTAGGTGGAAGGGGACTAGGAATTGCTAGAACTGTGAAAAGACAAGTGCATTTGCAATGGTAATGGTTCCTTTTTGTTGGACAGACACATGGTTCCCATAGGTGGTAAAACGACTAAATCAGTCGATCTAAATTCTAAGTCACACTCCTTTTTGCTTAGCTAGTTCATAATAAGTCAATGGGGAAAAATATATGGTTTTGTTCAGGAGTGCCTACCCATGGGGGTGTTTTAAATTTTTCAGTGTTATGTGTTACTCTGGAATTCACTTCAGGCCAACTCCTAGAAGTTGTGTTTGCAAAACTCAAACAAAATCAAGTACCATCTGGGTGTGAGCTAATATTGCACATTCTGTGGGCTTGGGCAGTACAGAAGTTCTGGATTTCAAAGCTATGTCTATCCAAATAAATTGATTTGGAAGAGAAAATCAGCAGAAAATAACTCGATGGATTAAAACTAGAGAGCAGAAGACTTGAATTCTAGCTCTAATTCTGTGGCTAACTTGCATGTAACTTTGGGAAGATCCCCTTCCTCTCTCTGATTTCACTTCTGTAATCCACCAAATAAATGTGTGTGTGTCGTGGGGCTAGGGATTAGATGTTAGGTAGTCTCTAAGGATCCTGTCAGTTTATGAGCTTTGATGTCATCTACTTTCTATCTGAGTGTTATTTAAGAACCCCCAAACTAATCTGACCCAAATATTAAAAAACTGAAAGCTGGACTCTCCTTCTGGCCATGAAAGGGTAAGTGACAGGATTTACCTTTTTATCATAAACAACTAAAAAAGTGGACAACACACATAAAATAATAGTTGTTGGACATTGGAAAATAGACAGTACAGCACAGTGATCTTCAAGAGAAGAGAAACAAATGAGGTGAGCCCTACAATTGCCTCCGTTTACTACCTAGAGAGAATTTCCAGACCTCTGTGCAGGAAGAAGGAACCCAGGCTGAGCCTGGAAGTCTGCCTAAATTTAGGAGACAGAGTTCAGAATTCAAGGAGGTGAGGGTGGGCAGAATTTGCAGAGCAAGGTACCAGAGGGGCATGGCACAGAAAGAGTACTCTGGAACTCTGTAAAAGATTTCCCTCAAGGCTGAATACTGATTAGTGCATGCATGTAAGGTATGCAAGGTTGGGATAGAACCACTCAAAAGAAGTAGGTGGAGTGATTTGTAGAGCTCACACAAGACTGGGAATAGCTCAGTTTCCCAGTAGTCAGAGAGAAGAGACTTCATAATATACAGTGCATCAGACTAAGTGCTCAGAGGAGGATTGTCTCAGTAGTGGAGCCAAACTAGCCTTAGTATCAAGTATGCTCTGGTCCCACATATGAAAGCTTAAAAACAAGTTTTGAAAATATCGAACTGTTTCCAAGTGGCTTTAGTGCACTGAGAGCAAGATTCAACAATACATAAAGGAATTTAAATACAACAATATTTAAAGGAGCACCCAGTAAACTAAAATTTGCAAAATGTGAAATCAAATAAAAGATTATAAGGCATGCAAGGTAAGAAAATATACTCACAATGAGAAGATAAATTTTTAAATAGAAACAGACACAGATGATAGAATTGCTAAACACAGATATTAAAATGGATTTTAAATTATAATTCATATGTTCAAGAATGTAGAGGAAAGTATGGGCATGTAAAAGCGAGACATGGAAAATATAAAAACATAAAACAGACTCAAATCTTACTTCTAGAGGTAAAAAATACGTTTGGTGTAGAAAATACACTGGATGACGACATTATTAGCATGCTAGACACTGCAGAGGAGAAGATTAGTGAAGTTGAAGACACAGTAGTAGAAATTGTGCAAAATGAAACAGAAAGAACAAAGATAGAAGTAAATAAGAAGAGCAACAGTGAGTAGTGGGATAACTTCAAGTATCCTAATATATGTTAATTGGAGTCCCAGAAATAAGTAGGGAGGCAGAAACATTATTTGAAGAAACAATGACTGAAACATTTCCAAATGTAATAAGAATATAAACCCACAGATCCGGAAACCTCAACAAAACTCAAGCACAAGAAATATGAAGAAAACCATACCAGGCCACATCATAATGCTTGTAGTTTCTCTGTAAATCCTCACTACATTTTTGGAAAGGATTTGGAGAAACTATAACTCTCATACACTGATTTTGAAATGGAAAATAGTATAACTAACCACACTAAAAAAGTTTGGCCAGTTTTAAAAAGTGGTAATCATCTACCTACCATATGACTCTGCCCATGTGAAGATGTACATGAATGTTTATAACAGTTTCATTTGTAACAAATAAAAACTAGAAATCACCCTAATGTCCATCAACAAGTGAATGGAATATCCACATGTTGGGATAATATTCAGCCAAAAAATAAAATAAGTTATTAATGTACACAACAGGGATGAATCTCAAAATAATTATGCAGAATGAGAGAAACCAGACAAAAAAGAGTACATACTGTATGATTCTATTTGTGTAAAATTACAGAAATTCAAACCAATCTAATGTGACATAAGGCAAATCAGTAGTTGCCTTGAGATGAGGGAAGAGAGAGAGGGAGGAAGATAAATTACAGGGGGTCATAAAGAATCTTCTTAGGGTGATAAAAGCATTCATTATCTTGATTGTGATGATGGCTGTGTTGGTGTATACCTATTTCAAAACTCATCAAACTGCACTCTTTAGATGTGTTCAGTTTAATCTGCTTGTATTAAACTCAAATAAAACTGTAAGAAAAAAATCACTGGGGGAAAAATATCCTGAAGCCAATGATTCGCATGTCCAGGATCCTATTCCTGGTATTAGAACACTGGCTTTTCCTTGAGAGGACCATAGGCCACCGATCGCATCTGTCTTGGCTCTCATCAGTCTACTCTGTGTTCTAGTACAGTACTGCTGTGTTGTAGTAATCAGCATCCTTTTTCCATTTTCATTCTGTGACGGGAATGCAATGTGAGCGCATCCCGAATGCTTGCAAAATTTTGGTCATCCCCTCATGGCAGATAATAGCTCCCAGTCACTCAGTATTTACCCTTCACCTAGTACCTGACCTCTCCCAGCTCATTTAATGACTGCTGTGAGATAGATGCTGTCATCATTAGCCTTGTTTTATGAATGGGGGACCAAGGATCAGAATGGCGTAATGGTTTACATAGAGTCACTCAGGAACACACAGGCTAGATTTTGAAGTCAGGACTGACATTGACTTTAAATCCTGGATGCTTAGCTGCTACTCTATTTTGCTTTCCTATCCTAGGGATTTTTTTTTTGTTGTTGTTTATTTATTTATTTATTTTTGAGACAGAGTTTTGCTCTTGTTGCCCAAGCTGGAGTGCAATGATACAATCTCAGCTCACTACAACTTCCACCTCCTAAGAGGTTGGTAAATGTTTAACATTTGGTTCTCAGATGACAAAAAGTCCTGATTTGTAGTGTTGGATGCTTTTCATGGTGAAAATATTACCATGGCCAATGTCAAGCAACCAATGTGCCATTGGTGAATGTGGAGCTGGGAAGAAATGTATAGAAGCTCACCGTTGTAGATTATTTGCACCACAAGACCACAGATAGTAATAAAAGGTGATAAAAATATTAATTAAGAAGTGATATGTTTTGAGTATTTACTACCTTTGTTTTAATGTAATTTATTTAACTGCAATTTTGTATAATTCACATTTTAACAATCGCTTGCAAAATTCCTGAAAATTAACTTATCTAACCAAAATGTAACAATCAGCTCTACCAACTGGTATGGCAGGTTCAGGCCATTCTCCTGCCTCAGTCCCCCGAGTAGCTGGGATTACAGGTGCCCGCCACCACGCCCAGCTAATTTTTTGTATTTTTAGCAGAGATAGGGTTTCGCCATGTTGACCAGACTGGTCTCGAACTCCTGACCTCAGGTGATCCGCCCGCCTCAGCCACCCCAGTAGTGTGTGGTTAACTTCAGAGCCCACTCTTTGTAGCTGCTTTGCTTACTGTCACCTCCAGGTCCATGGCAAGTCTTAAAAGCGCTCATCTCAGAACCATGCTTGATCTTCTCCCATCTACTTGCCCAGAGGCTCAAGAATTTCACAACATAACTTTGGTGTGGTATCAGGTGCTGGGAGCATTGGAATGGCCTACCTTGTTCTACAACATGTATTTCTTGAATGAGGGACTGGATGGTTAGAACTGACATATTGCTAATCGATATTAAATATTCAAAGTATCAAACACTGCAAACCTCCCATGGCTCTGTGTTAAATAACAGGGACTGCAGGGCTTTAGAAGGCTCATTTATATATTGTTTGTCATTGAATTAAGATGTTCGGAAGTTTCACTTCATAAAACAGTACAAGAACTGAGATTGATGGCAGTTACGAATCAGGAGAATGCCCTGGAGCGAGTGAGTTAACCAGGGAAAGGTGATCCATCAAGTGTGCTCAGGTGCTTTGCTTGAACTGTTGGTGTTGTTTGTTGGCTGTAGAGATCTTGCCAAAATGCCTCAAAATGGAGACTACAGAAAATAGGATTATGTTTCCACATTTAGCCAAATATTTCTGCCATGCTCAGATATTAGCATTAGAGGTGGAAAAATCAATCTGTCTAAGCCAAACTAGAATGGCCACATAAGTTTTGAGTTTTCGCTCAGAGGAATGCAAAGGGTGGCACTTTTCTAGAAGATGCTCATGTGAAATTCTTCAGAAAGACTGGTCTGTGGTCACAGCAGCATTGTGCCTGGAGACAGTCCATACCAGTTGGTGAGAGCTGATTGTTACATTTTCAGGAATTTTGCAAGCGATTGTTAAAATGTGAATTATACAAAATTGCAGTTAAATAAATTACATTAAAACAAAGGTAGTAAATACTCAAAACATATCACTTCTTAATTAATATTTTTATCACCTTTTATTACTATCTGTGGTCTTGTGGTGCAAATAATCTACAACGGTGAGCTTCTATACATTTCTTCCCAGCTCCACATTCACCAATGGCACATTGGTTGCTTGACATTGGCCATGGTAATATTTTCACCATGAAAAGCATCCAACACTACAAATCAGGACTTTTTGTCATCTGAGAGCCAGATGTTAAACATTTACCAACACATCGCTCTCTGTAGAGCACTTCATTTTGTTTATATACGGTATTGAGACATCATCCACATGCCATACAATTCATCCATTTAAACTGTACAATTCAACTGACTTTAGTATTATCACAGATAGGTGGAATCATCACTAAAGTCAATTTTAGAACATTTTCACAATCTCAAAAAGAAACCCTGTACCCTTCAGCTAATGGCCCCCTATCATCCCACACCCATCAGCCCCCAGCAATCACTAATCCTTTCTGTCTCCATGGATTTTCTTTTTCTGGCCGTTTTATAGAAATGGAATCCACAGCATGTGGTCCCTTATTCCTTACTTTACTTTATTACTTTATTACTTTATTCTTTTTTTTTTTTTTTTTTTGAGACAGAGTCTCACTGTCACCCAGGCTGGAGTGCAATGGTGCAGTCTCAGCTCACCACAACCACCATCTCCTGGGTTCAAAAGATCCTCCTACCTCAGCTTCCTGAGTAGCTGGGATTACAGGTGTGTGCCGCCATGCCCGGCTAATTTTTTTTTTTTTTTTTTTAAGAGATGGGATTTCACCATGTTTCCCAGGCCAGTCTTGAACTTCTGAGCTCAAGCGATCTGTCTGCCTTGGCCTCCCAAAATGCTAGGATTATAGACCTGAGCCACCACACCCTGCCTCATTGTACAGATATGCCTCCTTTTTCTTATGTATTCATCAATTGATGAACATTTGGGATATTTCTACCTTTTGGCTATTGTGAATAGTGCTGCTTTGAACATTCATATATGAGGTTTTGCTTGAACACCTGCTTCCAATTCTTCTGAGTATATGCCTAAGAGTGGAATTGCTTGCTCATACGGTGATTCTGTTTAACTTATTGAGGATCTGCCAAATTGTTTCCCACATTTTATATGCCCACCTGCAATGTATGGGGGTTCCAGCTTCTCCACAGCCTCACCAACACTTGTTGGTTTCCACTTTTTAATATTATAGCTATCCTAATGGATGTGTAATGGAGTCACATTGTGGTTTTGATTTTCATTTCCCTACTGACCAGTGATGTCAAGCATTTTTTCAAGTGCATGTTGCCATTTGTGTATCTTCTCTGGAGAAATATCTATTCAGATCCTTTGGTAGAGCACTTTAAAAATATCTCTCATCTTCATAGCAACCTTGCAAAGTGCGTGTCATGATTCCCATCTTACAGTTGAGGCAACTGAGACACAGAGATGAAGACACTTGCTTAACTCGTACATAGCTAGAAAAGGGGCTGGGATTTGAATTTATCTGACATGGCAACCCATGATCCCTCCATTACATCCACTGTTTCCAAGACCCTTAATCTGTCTGCTGATGCTTAAAGGCTGATAATCTCCTGCAGGGACTGTGGTCTTGAACAAAGTGTTCTGGCCAGGGTTCTAATCCTGGCTCTTGCTCTAGGTCTTCATATCCTCATCTCTCAAGGGAGGAGTCTGAGCTGGATGACCTCCGTATTACTCAATTTGTCTAATAGAAAAATTGGCCCTTTCATTTTTGATGCAGATGTCCTGAGGATTTGTATAAAGGAGGCTTGATTGCTTGGTGTGTTATTTTGAGTGGTTAATGGGATTCTTTTTCTCAGTGCGTTATGTTACACTTGCCTACACTGATGCTCACCTGCTACTTTCCAGCCCACTCACAGCCTCTCAGCATCTTCCTGCAGTTTAATCTAAAGAGCTTAACATGTTACTACCCGGAAAGGTTGGGTGTTGCCTGGAAACCTGAAGTTTTTACTAGGCTGATTATCTTCCACATAATTTTTGAGTAAGTCAAATAAGACACATCTCTCCACCAGTCTTTGATGGGAGGCCATAGTGTCTACACTTCTCTCCCTAGAGAAGATCAGGTTTATTCCTCTGTTCCCTGTCCCTATGCCCGTTGCTTATTCATGATACAACCACACCTCAATCCCATAATGATTTGGCACTATGTTTTCATGTTCCCTTTTTTATCTATGTGTGTTTTCACCATTTAAAACTTTCGATAGATAGGTCAGGCATGACTACCACTTGTGTAAAATGTTGTCCAAGTGGTCATTGAGCCCATCTTTTGTTACAAAAATCACGCGTTTGCCAGATTGTACCCTGGAATCTCTTTAGAAATCTATCTTATGAATGGAACTCATATTGGCAAGGTTCCAGTCTTTGTCATGTGGGCCCTCAGTAAGGACAAGCTGTACCTATTGACCTAGTTTCATGACAACATTTTAGCCCTCAGTCCTAGTGAAGGGTGCATATTTAGGCTATTCTTTAGGCCTTGGACATCCACAGCATTTGCCCCTATCTGGTTCAGTGCATGGACAGTTCCAATGAGCTATGAGAAATGGACATCCCAGTGATATCCAGTTTGGTATCTGTCACTTCCTGGCCTGCCAAGCATAGCCGCTTTCCCAGCTGTTGATTTTTCCCACTGATGGAGTGCCTTGCTGGCATTCTCCCTAGACTACCTCAGTGGGCTCTAGGCTTTGGCTTTCAGGTACCTTGCCTGGTTCTTCTCCAGTTCCACTGGTGTTCCCTGATTTTTAGTTTGCCTTTGACTTTCTACTTGTGGGGAGTGTCTACGTTCCCTCTGCTTGAGCCACATTTCTATATGAGCTTTTCCACAATGCTCATCTGTCTCGGTTGGCTATTTAGTTGCTCAAAGATGGTTGTTTCCAGGTTTCTGGGATTTTGGACTCTTGGCATACCCTGGATTGTCAGTAAGATGCTTTTTTAAAAACTGTCTACAGACCTCTTGTGGTTATTGACTTGTTTGTTTAACTCCAAATTCTTTCCTAATGTTTACATTTGGTCAAGGTTCTATTTGCTAGAATGAAGTAAATAAGCATATGGTGGATTTCTTTGACTTTCCCTTTCCCACTGGGTTGCTGGCCCTGGTTGTGCTGGGATCAGCATTTTTGAGGACTTTATTCACAATTAACCTGATGAGTACCTATTACTGATCATAGGCCTCCATATTTCATAGGAGCCCAGGAAGAGGATGGATAAAGCCAGTGGGTGCTTTGAGATCATGTATGGTGTTTGAAAATCTGGCTTTTAGCCTGTCTCAGTCACTGTCTTAGTCAGTTTAGGCTGTTATTAAAAAGCACCATAGAGTGGGAGACTTATAAACAACAGAAATCCACTTCTCACAGTTCTGGAGGCTAGAAGTCTGAGATCCCAGTGCCAACATGACAGAGCTCTGGGGAGGATTCTCTTCTGGGTTGCAGACTGCTGTCTTCTTTTTGTATCCTTACATGGTGGAAAGAGAGATAGAGAGCTTTCTGGGTTCTCTTTTATAAGAACACTAAACCTATTCATGAGGGCCTAACCCTCGTAACCTAATGACCTCCAAAGGACCTCCTAATGACCTTCTCATATCATCACATTGGGAATTAGGATTTCAACACATGAACTTTGGGAAAACACAAACATTCAGTCTGTATGATAGTAGGTAGGTCCTTTTCCTTCTCTGGATTTAGTTTCCTCATTTTATTGAGGGGTCGGGCTTACAGGAGGGACAGGGATATAGAAATGTGGTCTCAGTGCTTCAGTTTGCATCACCGCCTTGTTAATGTTCATTAGTGCCCATAACTAAGGAGTTAGGTTCAGACTGACTCAGCCCTGGGCAAAATTTTTGGACCCCTCCAGTATCTGAAACCTGAGCGCTGGATTCATATCTGGGTTGGTGGATGGGACTATCTGGCTCTGGAGAAAAGGGTCCTAAAATTCCCATTTCCACCAGGCCAGCCCTGTACTCTGGCTCTCTAACCTTTTCCACAATGCGCTGGGAAGCACTGCTGACCAAGTTTAGAGTTTCTTGAGAATAGTGATTTTTGCCTTTTTAGTTTATATTTGGATTAGGGGCTTTTTTGGGAGGATGATAAAAGCTAGGAACTCTAGCTATAGAAAAGTGGGCATAGCATACGTGCATGCGGACACACACACACACACACTCAATTGCAAGGGGTTCATGGACCTATGAAGTCTGGAGTCCAGGGACCCTGGCTAGAAACCTTTCCTCTAGAATATGGCTCCTAGCCTGTACTGATCTCAGTGGCCTCCCCTGCAGCTTGGTTATACTCTGACTTCATGGACTAGAACAAGTGTGGTTGATCAACAAACCACTAGAATTGATCCAGAGCCTTGATTGTTTCTTGAAGGAGTCATTGGCTCTTGGACTGTAATTCTATAGCTGAAAAGTTATGCTAAGCCATGCCAACAATTAAAAAGGAGAGAGAATGAGGTCCAAACGAGTAGATTCTCACAGCCTCTCAGGTCAAGGAGCTTTCTCTGGTGGAAGCATTCCTGGTGGACATGGAATGGCTGGCAAGTGCTTCTGTCATTGGCAAATTGGAAGGAGATTCCACTGCTTTCCATTATAACCACCAAAATCTATTAAAAAACAGCCAAGTGAACAGTGAGATAAATGCTCATTTGAGGGGGAAGTATGTTGAAATGCAAAGTGGCAGTCTGAATGAGGGTGAAATGAATAGACTTAGAAAGCCAGTGGCCTACAAAAGAAGCGAGCCTAAGAAAAAGTAAACAATAGAGGAGAGGGAATGTTCTTAGGGGGAACCTCTCTCACCCTGGTGTCTTATTTCTTGATGGAGATGTCATGATTTTCTGTGGGTGTCATGGAGCTGTGGGAGAAATGTGAGAGGGATGTTGGGATCCAGAGAGTGGAAATTTGAAGGAGCTGGGCAAAAAGCACTGAGGTGTTGTGTGGTGTAGGCAGATCATCTTTAATATAACTGGGCTTGGTCCATTTTGCAACCTTTCTAAAGGCTGAGCTGAGTTGACTGCTGGATGGACACACCACTGTGGTGAACAATTATGGAGAGTGACGATCTAAGACAAGGAGTTTGTGAAAGAGCTTTGGCTAGTCGGGTACCATTACAGAAAAGCTCCTTTGGAGACAGTAGGCAGAGGAAAAGGGGGTCAGCTAATTGAAATTAATTGTGTCAGCCTTGGGCATCTGCTTCGCATCATGAATTTACTCTTGGTATTGGTCCATCCCAAGAGCAGGAGTGACAGCTGTAGTGTAATTGTGACAGAAGGAGTGCTGCTTTTCCAGTCGTGTATTCAGGTGGGACACACCAATGGGGCTTGGAGGCTGAATAGCTTTCCTTGCTCAAATGTAGCTTTTTCTTTGCCTAGGGCAACATGCTGTTTCTGTGGGTGGCTGTGGATGCGCTCATGGGGAAATAACCGCGGGAACGGTTTAAAATCAATCGCTTTGGAGGTGGCGGGGATGAACTGCTGCTAATGATCCACTCACTATTGCTTACTTGCCACTCCACAAGTAGGCAGAGACAGGCCTGCTCCTTTCGAAGTTTTTGTTTTTTAAAAAATTAAATGTCTTTTTTTCTTTTTATGGGATGGGATCTTGCTATGTTGGTCAGGTTGGTCTTGAACTCCTGGACTCAAGCAATCCTCCCGCCTTGGCCTCTCAAAGTGCTAGGATTGCAGGTGTGAGCCACCATGCCCAGCGTAGAAGTTTTTTTTTTTTCCTTTCTTTCTTCTTAGACCTCTCTTCGCATCTTTGCTATCCAATACTGGCTGGGGACACTTTCCATCACTTTTGTTCACTCTTGTTTTGCACGTGATGCTCTCAGTCTCAGATTCAACTGCTGGAGCCATGTCCAGCAGAGGCATTTCTAGAAATGATATCGCTCATTTTATGATCCATGGATGCTAGGGATGCTAGGAATAGGGGCTATATGGGGCATACTAGTGTCTTCTGTGCTTAACTTTTGGTTTTAGATGAAATAGCCTATTCCATAGCCACCTACTCAGGAAACTGGGGTCACATCATTGTGTTTGTGAGTTTTGTTTTTGATTTTGGTGTGGGTTGCTTGGATCAGAAATGGACATCTGGTTCCTACCTAGGCTGGCACCAAGGGTTTTGCTTAACAGTGGCCTTGCCATTTGGGCTAGAGAATGCCAAGAGACTTGGTCAGTTGGTTGTGGGAAGGCAATAGGCAGGAGATGTAGAGATACCGTGAGAGGCATATGAGGCAGAGAAACAGAGAAGCAGGCCTCCAGAGAAGACTTAGTTCCCGATGACTTTCAACTTCCAAGCCCCTCATCTCAGTTTTTAATTTTAATTTTTTATTGTGGAAATTTTCAAGCATATGCGAAATTAAAGACAATAGCTTAATAAACCCCATGTTCTCATCACCCTGCTTAAGTGATTACTGACTCATGGGCAATCTTGTTTCATTTAATTCCCACCCACTCCTCCTATCCTCTGGAGCACTAAAATCAAAACAGCTTTATTGAGACATAATTTACATACTATAAAATTCACCCCTTCTAAGTGTCTTTTAGTAACTTTACAGAGTTGCACAAATATCACCACAATTCAGCTTTGGAATATTTTTATCGTGTTGAAAAGATTCCCTATGTCCATTTTCCTTCACTCCCCTTCCCATCCTGAGCCCCTGGCAACCACTTATCTGTTCTCTGTCTCTACACATTTGCCTTTTCTGGGCATTTTATATGAAATGGAATAATACAACATGTAATCTTGTGCATCTAGCTTCTTACACTTAGCATAATGTTTTCGGGGTACATCCACATTATAGAATGTATCAACCCTTCAATCCTTTTTGTGGCTGAATAATTCACTGTATGGATATACCACATTTTGTCTATCCATTCACCAGTTGATGAACATTTATGTTGTTTCTACTTTTTGGCTATTATGAGCAATGTTATTATAAATATTCACTTCAAGAGCAGTTTGAAGCAAACCCCTGATATCATATCATTTCATCTGTGAATACTGCGTTGTGTACCTTTACATTAAACACAGCAGTCTTTTAAAAAGACAAACACAACACCATTATCACATGTGAAATAATTAACAATAAATCTTTAATGTCATAAATGATCCAATGAGTGTTAAAATTTCCAATTATCTCTTAAATGGTGTAGGATTTAAGATTGTTTTACAGTTGGTTAGAATCAGGATCAAAATAAGCTGTACATATTGTGATTGGTTGATATGTATTTTAAGCATTTTTTTAAATCTATACGTTCCCCTTCCTCCATCTCTCTCTCTCTCTCTATCCAATCTATTTGTTGAAGAAATGAGACCATTTGTTCTGTAGAGTTTCCCATAGTCTGGATCTTGCTAATTGCATCTCTGTGATGTCTTTTACTGTGTTCCTCTGTCCGTTGTATTTCCTGTAAATTGGTAGTTGGGTTAAGGCTTGATGAGATTCACATTTGCCTTCTGGCAAGACTCCTTCAGAAACGGAGTTATGTGCAACAGTGTCATCAGGAGATGCATGATGTCTGGTTGTCTCTCTTTTTGTGATGTTAGCAGCTACTGGGCATCATTGACTAGATTCTTTCATTCATGAGGTGGACACTTTCGAAATGCAGCCTGAATGAGACTCTCTGTCCCTTTCAATCCAAAGGACCTAACTAGCCTGAGGAACTCATGTTTAAGCCGAGGTAGCAGCTCAGCATTGGCTGGGGGTGTTGGTGAGGGGTGCAGAGGGAAGGATCTGGAAACTCTGGACAGGTGGGAGGATCTGGAAACTCCATCATCATGACATTTCTGCATATGTGTGTGTTTTGGATGGAGATACTTGGGTGGTAAGCATAGTCTAGCAAGAAGTCCTGCCCCTCCAGGCCTTCCCAGAGGCCCACTTCTTGGGTTCTGTAATATGCATACTGAATTTCTTCTTCTTTTTTCTTTTTTTTAGATGGAGTTTTGCTCTGTCACCCAGGCTGCAGTGCAACCAGTGCAATCTCAGCTCACTGCAACCTCCGCCTCCTGGGTTCAAGTGATTCTCCTGCCTCAGCCTCCAGAGTAACTGGGATTATAGGCAAGCACTACAATGTCCCAGCGTTTTTTTTTTGGTAGAGATGGGAGTTCACCATTTTTGCCACGCTGGTTTTGAACTCCCAACCTCAAGTGATCCACCAGCCTCAGCCTACCAAAGTACTGGGATTACAGGCGTGAGCCACCACACCCAGCTCCACACTCAACTTCTTATATCCATACTACTATAACTTTCCTCAGTCTCCTCAGTTATTGGATCCTGTAAAATCCATACTCCTTGTTGCTTTCTGACTTTCCAATGTCTCCTCTCGACACCATCCCCTCCACACTCTGTCTTTTATCTTCTTGTTTCCTCATTAATCCTCCCTCACTCCCCCTCATTCATTACCCATCTTTCCATTTCTTACCAGTAACAGCCAGTTTGGGTACTGCATTATGTGGGAGTTGGGGGATATCTAGCCCAGCAGGTCTGATTGCTACAGAACAGTCTAAGTACATTCTAGCAACTGGTGGAGAAGATGGGAATCTGCTGGATGGCAGTGTTTCCTTTTCACATTACTTTGTATTGGCCGGGTGTGGTGGCTCATGCCTGTAATCCCAGCACTTTGGGAGGCAGAGGAGGGTGGATCATGAAGTCATTTCAAGAACAGCCTGGCCAAGATGGTGAAACCCCATCTGTACTAAAAATACAAAAATTAGCCAGGCACTGTGGCAGGCACCGGTAATGTCAGCTGCTCGGAGGCTGAGGCAGGAGAATCGCTTGAACCCAGGTGGCAGAGGTTGCGATGAGCTGAGATCACACCACTGCACTCCAGCCTGGGCGATAGAGTGAGACTCCAACTCATAAAAACAAACAAACAAACAAGAAAAAAGCAAACAAACAAAAAAAAACCCATTACTTTGTATTTGGCTTCCTATAGCATAGGTGAGTACCTGTTATCAAAACACGGGTGCAAAAGAGAGATGAAACAGGGATGGAAATGAGAAGAGAGGATGAAGTGAACATTGCACTGTGCGAAGGAAATGATTCACATTTTCACAAATTCAGTGGTCTTTTTATAAACTATACCTGTCAACAGGCCTCACTGTTTGAAGTAAACAAGCTCAAACACCAGAAAAAAAGCAAACAAGGCTATCTTTTTTACTTGGTGGAAAGTGGTAGATGTTGAAGTAGAGACGCAGCATAATTCAATTTCTCAACTCTCTGAGAGCTGCTATGTGCCCAATGCTGACATGGTTTCTGCTCCTGTGGTTCTCATCAGCCCACTGGGGAGACAGACACACAGGAGAGAATCAGAGAACAGGAGATGGAAACAAGCAAGTTGCTATAAAGTGGTTCATACGTCAAATGCTGGGGGAAAGTCAGAGATAGAAGAAGCTGATGTGGGCTGAGGGCTTCTGGGAGGAGCTAAGACCCTAGCATCGGCAGTTCATACCAGTGTGCTTGGTGACACCTCGGGGCCAACTGGACATTTTTCGTTCCTCTGTGCACAGAAAGCAGATCTTGCAAATCCTGGCGAAAGCCCATGCCCGAGTCCGCAAGAAAAGGCTTTGGGTGTTGGGGGCCGCTGCAGCTCCTGGTGTGTGCAATCAAATCCTAACTCAAGTGCAAAAGGCTTCCCTCAACCAGCCTGTGATACAGCATTCAAAGCACACCACAGAAATGTTGGGGGTCGGGGGGACGTTTCCAAGGTGAACACGGATTAGAGCCAGCTTTATTTTCATGAACTCATATGCATACTTTTAGCTCCCATATTTCCTGCTGGTTTGAAGAAGTGTGTAAGCAACCATGTGGAAAGCTGTGCTTCCCATCAGTGAGGCAGTGCTGGGAAGTAAAAAGAACATGGGTTCCGTGTGAACCTGAGAGGTTCTAGAACCCCTCTGAGCCTTAATTTCTCTTCTGTAAGTGGGGAAAGTGGGGCTAACTAGAGTAACTCATGGGAACTATCTAGTGGGGCTAACTGGAGTACCTCATTGTTTTAAGGATCAAATGATTGGTTTGAAAGTGCTCACAGCAGCGGAGGGCAAGTAGTAGGTACTATTGCAATGATGATGGTGCAGTTCCGTGGCGTCCCACACAGGAAGCCCCCTGCGGTGTGTGGGACCTCCCCACCTTCCAGGCGGGCATACCTCCGGACATCGCCAGCTCTGGGTGATTGTGAGGTGCCGCAGGATGGGGTCTGACGGCAATTGCTCATCCTTAGCAGTTTAAAAATGACATTTGGTTGAGTTGCCGTAGGTGTTATGGATGCTTCCCCCTCCTTCATTTGCGTTTTGCTGAGTTGTCGTCAGATATTATCTGGTCGGATGTTCCCGACAAGTGCAGGTCCCTCCCCGTGGGCCGCCCAGGGGTGGCCTGCGGGCGGTGCGGGCGACTAGCGGAGGTTGGAGTGGGCTTGTAGAGACTCGCTCCTGCTCCCACCCTCTGGGAGGCCCCTGACCCCGCCCTCTCCCGGCTCGCGGCGAAAGCAAACTGCGCGCACGGCGCCCTCTGGTGCCCAGGAGCTGTCACTGCGCGGGCGCCCGTGGCCCCAGCTCTCCCCGCCCCACCAAGGGTGTTTGTGAAGATCCCTTGGCACCGCCGCACACCCTAACCTTCATTCCTGGGTGTCCTGACCACCCCCCACAGACCCATAAGACGCAGATCCCAGACCGCTTCTTACTTGTTTGTTTGTTTGTTTATTTATTTATTTATTTTTATTTCTTTAGCCAAAAGGTTACTAAAACGGGGGACTCTGTCGGTTCTTCACTTTGCGGCACCTGTCCCCGAGGGCGCCGTCTCCTCTAGAGAGCAGCGCCTGCGGTAGGATTCAGCAGGGGTCACCAACACCCTTAACTCGAGGTGCGAACCCCCATCTCGCAGCGCCCTCGCGGCTGTCATCTGCTGCCCTCGGGACCATTTTTGTTAGGAGAAGAACTGAGAGGAGAAAGGGGCAGTCTACCCATCACTAAACGTAACCCGGTGGCCCCAGGTGCA
Organism: Rhinopithecus roxellana; assembly: GCF_007565055.1. Lineage (NCBI taxonomy): Eukaryota > Metazoa > Chordata > Mammalia > Primates > Cercopithecidae > Rhinopithecus > Rhinopithecus roxellana. The sequence goes on along the minus strand of NC_044555.1, from coordinate 55,816,403 downwards.
ACTCCATCTCCTCGGATGCCAGGAAGATGCCCGCGTGCCGCTCGCGGGCGAGCGCTGCAGTTTTAGAAAACCGGGTGTTTGGTCAGACGTAGACATCGATTTCTACCCCCCGCGCAGCTTCTGTCTATTGCTTGGCAAACTGTTAGAGTAAACTGGATTTAACCAAGGGAAAATAAATTTTGCCAGGGCCTGCTGTGCCGAAATGTGGGTTGCTATCAGCACAGGCGCTTAATGAGGACTGAATTATCATTAATACGTGGATGAAATTTATAGTGCATCATTAATACTTCTGAAAGACAACATTCCAGGCGTTGTCTACCTCTTCCCTCTGCAAATGTGGATGGGATTCAAAACGTGTGTCTGGATCCAGAGAGCACTTTGAAAGGCAATTTAATTGTCATTCATTTCTGAATTTGGCCATGGGGCTTGTAACACTGGCCTTCATTTCCCCCCTTCTCTGTGTTCTTAATGACACCAAGATTTCTCTCTGTTGCCACCTAATGAGTTTTACTATTGAATAGCAGAGGCTGCGAGAACATGTATTCATCCCTTCAAATGTTAAAATGTTTTAAACTACAAAGTAAGAAGAATTATTATTGTTTGAATTATGGCATTATCTTCTCTTATTTGAGGTTTTTTTTTTTTTTTCCTTCTCCCCTCTCCTTTTATGTAAACTCGGTAGGACAGGTTTATCACAAGTAGAATATTCCAATTCAGTACCCATCACTAAATGTGTTTTCTGTGAAAGGCAGATTTGTAAGAGGTTGGAGAGAGAAAACGATAAGAGAAATACAATTGCAAAAAACATTGCATGCCACCTTCGAACAATCCAAAGCTTACAGCAGCACTCATATTGTGTGGGTCTTCTTAAATGTGTGTTTTTCTTCTTCTTCTTGTTCTCCTTTTACATCCTCTACATTTCACAAGGCCAGTGCTCTAACCCCTGAGCTATGGAGCCAACTGCACATATTCTCTACATTTTAAATTATATTGTCCGACATGTGCAAAATCCAAGGTTTAAACTTGATTTCTTCTGTCAGTTTTCAAATGCTTGCTCCTCTCTGCAACTGTGCAACTTCCTTGCAAGTAGAAGAATTGGGAGGGAAGAGTAGGCCAAATATCAAAGAAGATTCCCCCTGCTCACGACTTAGCAGAGATCCATATATCTTTGACTTAGAGGGAAGTAGGCAAGACCCCTGAGAGAAGTAGGCAGAGGGCCTGAGGGGCGTACCTCTGCATGGTTAGTTTGTTTGTTTTCTGTACTAGGCCTTCTTCAGTTGAGTTGGTAGGCTGGACTCCCAGAAAGGGCTACTGGGTATTCTCATTCGTGTCACCAGGACTTTTCAAGGTGGGAGGGCAGAAGTGATCTAGATCTCCAGGCTTGATGGTGGGTGGGGAGTTGGGCTAGGCTGAGGCCCCTGGGGCACATTTGGCAACCAGGAGTTCAAGTTTGGACTCTTCCTTCTCCCAAGTACTAGTACTTTGAGTGGTTTCCCTAGGACTCAGAGCCTCAGTTTCCTCATGTGGAAATGGACAACCACCACCTATAGGGCTGAGTGAGGATCAGAGAGGTTCATCAAGTGGGAAGTTCATAAGAAGAGTTTAAGTTGTTGTTCTTTCTGCTTTTGGTGAGATTGTGGATCCTGAGAACCTGTTGATTTGAGGTGGAGGTGGGGGTGCAGTAGAAGGAGAAAACACCTGTCCACTAGAATTCCTTTTCCATGAGAATAGTGAAGTGCAGCAACTCCTAGGAAAGAGAGAGAGGAGCGTTCAGGTTCAAGGGGACTAGTGCTAGGGTGAGCATGGTGATTGAATAGGAATGCTTCTGAGTTTGCTAAACTATGGACCAGGCTGGATTAAAGAGCTGAGGACTTATCCCAAAGTTGACAGGATGCTGAACCATCATCAACTCTACCAATTGGGTGTAAGGAAAACAATCTCCAAAAGAATGAGAAGCACTGACAGAAGAAGAAAGAAGAATGGAAGTTAGACTCAGAAAGAACTCTGAGTGAGGGCTGTGATCAGTGTTTAGCAAAGGGAGAAAATGAAATCCCATTCTGTGGAAACACAGTATTTCTAAAGAGCCTTGCCTGGGAGCACAACCCCGCTGATGGGCAGGCAGTTAAGTGGATGCTTCTGGAGGCATCTTTCTGCTTCACATTCTTGCATAAATACAGATTTCTTCTTACTGTTTTCAGTGAAAGCCGAAATTGGTACCTTCTGTGCAGGATTAGACTGAGAAAAAGAGATTTTTAGAATCACAGTTTCCCCTTTCCTGAACAGTGTTAGCAATGATGGAATGGATTTTTATTCCAAGGGAGCCTTTTTATTCATGTACGCATTTATGGGCACACACCGAATGCCTGACTATCAGGAAGATTTTAATTTTCATAAGGCAACAAGCAGTTTTGGTTGCTATGGCGTTTGTCAATATCATTTTCACTATACAACGTCTTACAGAGCTTCCGTTCTATAAAACCTACGTAGAACTTCAATCTTACTGCTGCTGCTTTTTTTTGTTGTTGTTGGTCAAATGTGTGACAGTTATAGTATTAACAAAGCTTGCTTGGACAATGTAGACTCCCTTTTCAAGGATTAACAATCTGAGGGGAGCTGTGACATTGCAGTTCTTTAAACTCTTTATCAGGATTTCTGTACAGATGACGGCTTTGAATCTTGTATTCTTTTCTGCCTGACTGGAAAAGTCAGCTTTTGTGAATACATTTAAGGGGAAATTAATCTGTAGCTAAGTGGGAGTGGGGGTGCTATGTGACGTGTTATGTAAGCTTCTAAAATGTCTTCTTCCTTCACAAATACAATTGAGAAAATCCCCTTTGTAACTAAAAGTCAATTTCTGCTGGAGGTGGGGTTAGCTTTCATTAGAAACATGATGGTATGCTTTATAATGCTTGTTAATTAGAATGTCTGTCTAGTGGTTGCCTTAAGGAGGGTGGGATCAACCCTTTACCCCTAATTGGTTTGGAAGTTGAGGCTGATAATGTCACACATGCACCAAGAAGTATGAAAAGGCATACCTGCATCATAAGGCTTTCTTGGGAGAGCATGGCAGGCCCCCAAACAGGTCCAAGAGCAGACACCCAATGGGGTTGAGTGAAGGAAGGGTTAGTGGCTTTGATTTTTATTGTAGTTAAGGCATGGAGTTGGGGTGAAAGTTCACATGCATGGGCTGAGGTTTGCATGGTTTGAACTTCCCCATGGGCTCCAAGGGAAATATTGCCTAGACTTTCTTATGGGCTTGCTCAAATATGGGGAAAAATGGAAAGGGGATATTTGGGATTGAAAGCTGTTAGCAGTGAAACATCAAAATCGAAGTGAGACTCTGTTGCAATTCACCTCTGATGTTTCACTGATGACTGAATTGTGTCATGTTTTATTTACTTGAATTTGAACTTGTTTAAGTAAGCCATTATGGTACTCTATGAGGCCTGCAGCCTGAGACCAGTAAGAGAGGTGAATGTTTCTTTGAATATCTTGTTTAAGATACCAGCATTGTATATTCTGAGAAGTGAAATGAGTGCCTTGGTCACTGTCAGTGATGTCTGGAACTCTGAAGAGGATAATGAGTTCCTTGGTGAGGCCTTGTATTATGGTGTTAAATATGTGCTTGATTTGTATTTTGGGTATTTGTGAGGGAATAAATTTCCAGAATTCTTTGCCTTAAAGGGGGAAACCTTGGATGAGGGATCTTAGGTGCCATTGGTTAGACCAGATGGCCGGATTGTTGGCAATGTCCTTGATCAGGGACATCCAGGGTAGGAGAGAGACAGCAGCAGCTCTCCAGCAACATTGCCATGTGTAAGGTGTACAGACTTCCTTTTCTGAGCATCCAGTTGATCCCAAGGGGCTCCCCATGTGGTCATTGCATCTGAGACATGGGTAATCTCCTTTGCATCTCTTAAGGGACTGGGGACAGGAGAGGCCACCCCTTCCTTTCAGTGGAATATGCCAGAGGACCCAGGTGTGGCTCCATCATGTAAGTATCATTTTCATTTCAATAAGGAAGGGTGCTGCTTCCACAATCAAAAACATAATGGGCAGCTGGGTGCACAGAGCCTCCTGTCAGAGTCTCCATCTCCAAAACGGCATAGTATGCAGCCAGCAGTTGTTGCTCTAATGTTATGTAGTGTAGGGCTGAGGAGAGTAGGTTTTTTTTTCTCATTAGCAGCCCACAGACAACTTACAGTCATCATAGGTGGTCCAGAGACTCCACAAGACACAAGAGGTTGCTAAAACCTCTACAGTGAAGAACTCTTTGGAGGGCACTAATGGAACTGCCACTGCAGTTTAGACAGATTCTGGAGCCTTTTGTAGCAGGAAGTCCCATACAAGATGGGCTGATTTGCAAGTAACAGTGTAAGTGAACTTAAGCAAAAATTGCAAGCAAAGAATATGTTACCTCCAGAATCAAAAATGTCTGAAAGATGTTGGGCTTCATTTAATGATGTGGGTGGTGAGGGGGTCCAGCTATGTAGGGCAATGAGCACTATGACCATGGAGAATTTAGTTAAGGCAGTAGTTCTTGATGGTTAAGGTGAAACATACCTGTTTGTTTTCTATTTTTATATCTGGTAACTTCCTTAAGTGAATATAAGATCCCACATTTACATTTAGTGGACCTCCAGGTATAACTATGATTTGAGCCCTAGTATCAATTGAGACCATGAAAGTTTGCCAATTGGTGCATTTCAGCAGATGTTAAAGTTAATTTAGAACCTATGTGTTAGAGGTGCAAAAGCCAATCAGCACTCTTTCATTTTTCTGTTGCATAAATTATTTTAGTAAATTTTGGATATACAATTTGGTCAAATTGCAAACCTCTGCTTCAGCTACTCTTTCCTCATTTTATATTACTTTTTTGTTTTGTTGTTGTTTTTGTTTTGGTGGTTACCAGATATACCTTATGGGGGGAAAGGGGTTGTCTCTGATCATGTTTATAAATTTCTTCCTCCAGAGAGTCCCAAATCAGTATCATCAGGGTTAGGGGCCTTTAATATGACAATTATTATTTCACTGCGTCAAGGTACACTAAACTTAAGTCAAGTTTGAATTAACTCCTTGGCATGTTGATCAGCTGTGGCTCTCAATAGCACCTAGAGTCTTCATTGGTCCATTTTACAATTGTCCAATAGGGGGATGGTGTCCTCTGGCTCTTTAAGAGGAGTAGGGGAAAAACATTTAGAGTGCTTTTCATAAGGGTTTCTGTCATGGGTGTGTCATGGGTGTTTCCCCTCATAATTCTGAGGATTAGGATCTTTGTTGCACTAGAAGCACTTAAGGTCCCAATGAGCCATCTTCTTTTAAGAATGTGACCTCAGCACTCGACATAGTGACTAACTATTTTCTTCCTCAAACCAGCAATCACCCATGACCACCTGATGGGCCTGTATATTGCACATGGTATCCATCTTTTTCTTGAACACTCTATGGAATGGGAACAATGCCTGGCTGAAACACACAACCAATAGACACAGGGTAAGAGTCATCTCCTTGAGTCTAGCATCAGGCACAGTTTGTGCTGAAATTGAGACACATGATTCAATCTGAAACAGATAGGTTTGGGCTGAGATACCAAAACTGGGGCCACTTTAGGGAGGGCTGCAATCCTGTACTCTTGTCCCTAAATGCAAAACTTCTGACTTAGGGCAACAACTCTAACACAAACTTACTAGCAGGCAGGAGCACAGCTCAAAGAGCACACTCAGGCAGCACCTCTGAGTGCATGCTTGCCGGCAGGCTGCAGAGCCAGTTAGTAAACTGAAAGCAAGAGAAGAAAGCCCTCCAGGAGGCAATAGTCATCTCTTAGACCATCCAGCTCTCAGCACCAACGGTCTTGAGGTTTCTTCTCAGAGAGGAAGGCCAAGTCCCTTACCCCTACCCAAGAGTTTGGATCTTGAGACTGATGATGCCACACATGTACCACGAGGGTATGAAAAGGTTTATTATTCACATCATGAGGTTTTCTGGAGAGATTAGGGAAAGCACTCAAGTCTGTCCATTGGGTTGAAGTAAAAGAGGGATGAATGGCTCTGGTTTTTAGTGTGGTTAGGAGTGGAGTTGGAGGGAAGTTCTGTGCATGTGGGCCAGAGTTGTTTTTTGGTTTTTGGTTTGAGCTTCCTTACTGGCACAAAGGGAGGGAGTGTTTGGGCTTTCTTATTGACTTGCCTAGATGTGGGGCAAAAGGGGAAAAGGGGAGTGGGGAGCTCAAAAGCTGTCAGCGGTTAAATACAAAAGATGGAGTTGGACTTCCTGTTACAATCTCCCTGTCACTTTGGGTGACATATTACATGCACTAGTACAGTTAAAGGGTAATGTAAGATGAATAAAATGATGAAACTGCCAAATTACTTCAAGGGAAAAATATCACATATTGAGTCCAGAGGAAATCAGTTGGGATACAAAAATGATCACATACCACAGAAGCAAAAACAGAGCTCTGGGATGAGATAATTTTGGCCAAAGAAAATAGAACATTCTTTGCCTGTGCCATGGTCACTTCCTGAGAGCTCCCAAAGAGACGAGAGAAGTAAACTCCTAGCACCATCTCATTTAATACGTTTTCAAGGAAGGTTAAGGCTTTAAAAAAGTTCTTTGTCTACATTTAAACCTAGGCTCCCCATATCTCTGTCTCCTTTCTCTTCTCGTGGTAATGACCACTTTTGGGGTAACCAAATTGCTCTTTCTCAAGCTACATGATTGTCCAATCTGGTGACTGCTAGCCATGGATGGCGTTGAGCACTTATAATGTGGTTAGGATGAATTAAGTTGTGCTGAAAGTGTAAAATACACAGACTTAGATTTTGTATTAATTTGTTGGAGTTGCCATAACAAAGTACCACACACTGAGTGACTTAAAATAGGAGAAATGTATTGTCTCACAGTCCTTCAGGCTTAGAAGTCCAAGGTCAAGGAGCTGACAGGATTGGTTCTATCTGAAGGGTGTGACGGAGAATCTATTTAATGCTTCTCCTGTAGCTTCTGGTGGTTTGCTGGTAATCTGCGGCATTCTTTGGCTTGTAGAAACATTACACTGATATCTGCTTTCATTTTCACATTGTGTTCTCCCCATGTGCATGTCTGTATCTGTGCCCAAATTTCCCCTTTTTATAAGGACACATGTCATTTTAGATCAGGGCCCAACCTAATGATCTCATCTTGATCATCTGCAAAGATCCTATTTCCAAATAAGATCCATTCACACGTACTAGAGGTTAAGACTTCAACATCTACTGGGGGGACACAATTCAATTCATAACAGATTGTGAAGACCTAGTGTAATAAAAAAATGTAAAACATCTTATCAATAATTTTTTGTTCATTACACATTGAAATGATAACATTTTGGATATACAGCTAACCCTTGAACAATACTGATTTGAACTGCACAGGTCCACTTATACATAGATTTTCTTCCATCTCTGCCACCTATGAGACAAAACCAACCCCTCTTCTTTCTCCTCCTCCTCAGCCTACTCAATATGAAGACAATAAGGATGAATACCTTTTTGATTATCCCTTTCCACTTAGGAAATAGTAAGTATACTTTCATACTTTCTTTTTCTTAATGATCTTATTAATAATTTTTCCTTTCTCTAACTTACTTTATTATAAGAATATAGCATATAATACATATAACATACAAAATATGTGTTAATCGACTGTCAGTGTTATTGGTAATCCTTCCAATCAAGAGTAGGCTATTAGTAATGTTCTGGGAGAGTCAAAAGTTATATGTGGTTAGGGTCAGTTCCCCTAAGCACTGCATTCATTGTTCAAGGGTCAACTATATTGGTTTAAATATAATATATTGTTAAATCTAATTTTACCTCTTTCTTTTGACTACTTTATTTATTTATTTATTTATTTATTTATTTATTTATTTACTTTTTGAGACAGAGTCTCACTTTGTCACCCATGCTGGAGTGCAGTGGCGTGATCTTGACTCACTGCAACTTCCATCTCCCGGGTTCAAGCAATTCTCCTGCCTCAGCCTCCTGAGTGGTTGGGACTACAGGCACCTGCCACAACACCTGGCTAATTTTTGTATTTTTAGTAGAGAAGGGATTTCACCATGTTGGTGAGGCTGGTTTCGAGCTCCTGATCTCAGGTGATCCGTCCGCCTCGGCCTCCCAAAATGTTGGGATTCCAGGCATGAGCCACTGTACCTGGCCCCTTTGGACTTTTTAAAGTGTGACTACTAGAAAAGTTTATAATTAATTATGTGGCTTGCATTTGTGGCACAAATTCTATTTCTATTAGACAGCATTGCTAAAACAAAGGTTGGCAAACTACAGCTTGCATACCTGCCCACTGTCTGTGTTGGAAATGAAGTTTTACTGGATCACAGCCATGTTCACTGGTGTATGTGTTGCTGTTTTCACATTACAATGGCACATTTGATTGCTTTTGACAGAGATCTGATGGTTTACAAAGCCTAAAAACTTACTCTCTGGCCTTTAACAGAAAATGCTTGCTGACATCTGCTCTAAAACATGGCTCTAATCCTGTCAATGCCCTGCTCCAGAACCTACAGTATCTCTCTATTGTTTATTGGAGACCCTCCAGCCAGCCCACTCTGGTCTTGATCATGCCTTATCCTTCTCACCGATCATTAGAGAATCAGCTAAGTCCTTGACTCCTCTTGTAGGTCCTACACTGCCTCACCACTGTCTGGCACACTAGAGCTGTAAGGAGAGAGTCATAAACTTTGTTGCAAATATCACAGGCACTTGATTGGCAGGCGGGGTGTGAAGAGAGGTGACTCCTAACAGAGCTGACCTTTACAGGGCTTGCATTGTCTCTCATCAGATGTGTGAAGGAAAACTCATATCAAGGCAGTTCCAGGTTCCACCTGCAGGCACTGGAGAGTTCCATGTTTGAACATTCTACTGCTGCTTTTGATACCTGCAGCTATCATTTATTGAGAGCTTACTGTGCGCCAGGCCTTTTGCTAAAAGCATTATCCAAGGCATTATTTCACGTAATTTTCTCTAGCCGGGAAGGTTGGTACAGTTAGTTCTGCTATAACTCTTGTTTTGAAAAATGTGAATTTGCTTTATGTGATTGACAACATTAGGGAACAATTTGAGCATAACATGAACTTTTTGTTTGCTTATGGGCAATTTCTTCCACAAGAAACACTAAGTGAACACAAGAAACTGTTACCCAGCTGAATTGAACCAGGTAGGAAAACACAAAGCATGGGCATTTCCTGGGTACACACACACACACACACACACACCCCCAACATTTACCAGCTACCTCAGTTCACCAAGATGTGTGGGATGAGCCACACTGGGCCACATCTGCTGTTACAACTTCTCTTTGATTTCAGATCACCATCCTCTCACTGCTTCACAAGAACTCACAAACCGTGACTCTTCCAAGAGTCACTTCCATAAGCAAACTTCAGATCTTTTTAAAGTTCCACATTTATTGTGGTATTTATCTGCAAAACTGTGATGCTGTTTTCATTAGGTTCTTATCTTTTGAAATGCTTTGATGATGAAGTTTTTGAGTGTTGTACCTCTAAAACCATTTTTTTCCCCATAAACCCTCTGACTTTTAATGCACAATTCTGCACAGTGTGGAAATTTTTAGGACTACATATGTCACAGTTTAGCAGAACTAGCTTACTATAATTACTCCCATTTTGCATGTGGCAAAACTGAGAACTTAAGAGGAAAGGTGACTTGGCTATGAGGCTATAGAGCTGGATTTTGAATCCAGATCTCTCTGACTCCATAGCTTAAACTCTTGACTATCCTACTCTGTTAATTTACAACCTATAAAATAAACTGTACTTTTGGCTACCCGACTTTTTAAAACAAAAGTTGGAGAGATCTGCTGGAAAGTAGGCCAGCCCAGAGCCTTTAGTTTACTTATGACGCTTTTGTTTTGCTTTGTTTTCTTGTGGCTGGGGCTTTGACAAATGAACTCAGGGTTTAGTTGCTTTCCATACTTCTCCAATTGCAGTACTGAGGCTGGAGGGAAGATTGGGAGTGGCTAGTGAACAGGAACCTCTTACAGAGGACTGGGGAGGAAATCAATTCTCTCTTTGCCTAGAGATGCAAGCATAATGGAAAGATCTGGGCGTCATAGGAGGCCATAGAGTGAGTCAGCAAATCAATGCTGGTTGTTTTTTGAAAGCTAATGCAATGCTGTGATGTGTAATAATAACAGAAATACAACCTACAGGAATCATAAAATAACCCTTAGCATTGATCAGGGCCTTATTAGAGTAGTGTGATTAGCTTGGGGTCTGTAATTGAATGGAGATGTGAAGAAGTCAGAGGAAAGAGAAGGCTGTTGTGGCTTGTCCCTGAATCCTGTGTGCTGCAAGGACTCTGTACACAGGCTCCCTTCTCATCCCCTAACTGTCGCACTGGGTATTGCTATGACATCATCTTGAGCCTGTAGGCTCTGAGAGAATGAAAGATGAGGATAGAGCATGAGGAATGTCATTTGCCAGGAGGCAGAGCGCCTAGGTGGCAAAGGCAGAACAGGGTACTTAGAGCAGAGACTAGCAAGGAAAGCTGCAAAGGGACACGGTTAACTCAAACGTCAGCCAGAAGTGCTGTTTACACTGGCAGCTTGCAGTCAAGGCAGGTTTGCTGAGGGAGAAGCAGAGCATATCGTCAGGTTAGGACTGCAGAGGGGGTGAATCTGTTCCAAGTGTCGAACTCCAAGGACTGGGGATGATTAGTGAGAACTCCAAAGTCTTTGGTTGGTTAAAAGCAAAATTATTTTATAAATCTGAACACAAAAGCAACACATAATTATTGTAAAGGATTTGGAAAATAAAGAAAAGCAAAAGAAGAAAATACCAATTCCCTCATATCCTACCACTTAGAGATAAGGTACTGGTGTTTTTCTTCCCAGTCTTTGTTCGTTACATGTTCAAAACTGTGCATAAAGTAATACTATGTTGTTAAAGAGCTCGGCCTCTGGAATCATGCTGCCTGGGTTTGAATCCTGGTTCTGGCATTTAGTAACTATGTGCCCTTAAGCAAAATCAGTTATCCTTTCAGATTTTCAGTTTCCTCATCTGGAAAAATTGGGAGTGGCTTGTCATGGTGGCTTGTGTCTGTAATCCCAGCTACACAGAAGGCTGAGGTGGGAGGATCACTTGAGCTCAGGAATTCGAGGCTGCAGTGAGCTATGGCCATACCACTGCACTCTAGCCTGAGTGACAGAACGAGTCTCCATCTCTATAAAAAGAAAAAATTGGGATGATGTCAGTAACTGTCTCACAAGGATTGTGAGATTAAATGTTATGTTACACCATATATAGCTTTAGCATAACGCTTGACACATTGTGAGCACTCCGTCATTTCAGTTATTCAATGACTATATTATAAATGCTAAATTATATATGCATGTTATATATTATATATAACCACATATTATATATATAAATATATGATATATTTAGTGATTATTTATTGAGCCAGGCACTATTATTTGCCAGGGACTGTTCTAGGCACTGTGTATACAGCAATAAAGAACAAAAAATATGCATACTGCATATGTACTTCTGAGTTTTGCTTTACCAACTTAAATTAAATGAGCATTTCCCCATGTCATTAAATGTCTTAAAAATAACCACTTTAATTGACTGTATAGTATTCCCTTATATTACTCTTCCAGGCCCTAATTGTTGGACATTTCAGCTGTCCGTTTTTTATAAATGAAAATTATGGTACACATTTTTTTTTCTGGATTCCCCCAGCTCCTACTAGATTGAATTCTAAAAGAGGCATTGGTAGGTCAAAAGCTTGTGATGCAGAGAGCTAAATTGCTTTTCAGAAAGTTTTCCATCATCTTCGTTAGGCCATTCCCTCTTCCTACTGCTTAATCTTTGTAAATAAATCCTTTTAAAGTCTTAAATGACTTTATTTTAATGTTCTTTGGTGCTCATGAATAAAAATTACCTGGTTGGATAAGCTCATGAACTTTGAAGAACACAGACTTCTGGAAGGCTGGACTGCTCCTCAGGAGCATTAAGATGGTACTATGTTCACTTGAGAGTCACTGCTAAGGCAAGTGGAAGGCCTTGTCGGGCAGTGCCATGATCTCCTTAGTGATTCAGAACGGGAACTGTGGTGGTTTTAAAATATGACTGCAAATTCTTTGACATACTTCCCATTGAGAGGTGGGGTCTATGTCCCCTTCTGTTGAATCTGTGTGTTGTGACTGCTTTGGCCAGTAAAGTATGAGGGAAGTGATGCTATGTGATTTCTAAGACTACACATAGAAGGCCATTCAGTTTCCACTATGTTCATTTAAATATTCATTATTGGACACTGACCAGCATGTAAGAAGTTTGATTACCTTGAGGATACCAAGCTGTGAGGAAGCCCAAGTCACATGGAGAGGCCACATATAGAGATTTATCTATTCAGTTGTTCATTCCGTTGTATTGCCGAGTAGAATGCCAATACATGACTGTACCACAGTTTGTTTATCCCTTTACCAGTTGACAGACATTTGGGTTGTTCCCATTTGGAGGTTATGACAAACAGAGCTGCTATGAGCATGCTCTTACAAGTGTTTGTGTGAATGTATGCTTTCATTTCTTTTCTGTTGGGTAAATTCCCAAAAGCAGCATTGCTGGGATAGAGGGTAAAGTATGCATAGTTAAATATAAAACTGCTAGATTTTTTTCAAAGTGATTGTACCATTTTACACTCCCACCAACAGTGTATAAATATTCCAATTGTGCCACACCTTTGCCAGCACCTGGTATTGTCAGTCTTTCTATTTTTGCCATTTCAGTGGTTGTGTAGTAGTATTTAGAGGTTTTGATTTGTATTTTCCTAATAACTAATAATGTTGAGCACTTTTTCATGTGTTTATTGGCCATTTATTATATCTCTCAGGGAGTATCTATTCAAATCACTTTCCCATTTTAAATTGGATTATTTGTCTTCTTATTATTGAGTTGTAAGCATTCTCTATACATTATAGATATAAATCTTTTGTTTTATATGTGTGGTAAATATTTTCTCTCAGTCTGTGGCTTACCTATCCATTTTCTGAATGGTGTCACTTGGTGAGAAGAAATTACAAATTTTGATAAAATCTAGTTTATCATTTTTTTCTTTTATAATATTTGTCTTCTGTGTCCTAAGGATCCAATCCATTTTTAAGCTCAACTCCTTAACTGGTCTCAAATCTAGCCCCTCTTCTCTCTTTCCCTTTTGCAAATGACCAACTCCAAGCCACCATCATCTTTTGTCAGGGCCACTGTGAGAGATCCTTAGAGATCCAAAATAGAACTCACAATTTCCAACCCTCCACCCCTGTCCCTACCTGTCCCTCCCTCACTCTTCCCCACCTCTTTAAAAGCACTGCCATATAACTGATCACTCAAGACAAAACCTAGAAGTCATCCTGGGCTTCTCTCTCCCTCACTCCCTATGTTCAACTCATCACTAAGGCCTTTGGATTGTACCTCCTACCTATCTCTCAAATGCATGGGCATTTCTTCATCTCCTCTTCCACAACCTTAGCCCAGGCCACCCTGACTACAGCAGCAGCATATATATTTTTTTCTTTTCTCTTTTTTTTTTTTCTGAGATGGAGTCTCATTCTCTCACCCAGGCTGCAGTGCAGTGGCATGATCTCGGCTCACTGCAACCTCGGCCTCCCGTATTCAAGCAATTCTCCTGCCTCAGCCTCCCGAGTAGCTGGGATTACAGGTGCCCACTACCATGCCCAGCTAATTTTTGTATTTTCAGTAGAGACGGGGTTTCACCATGTTGACCAGGCTGGTTTCGAACTCCTGACCTCAAGTGATCCACCCATCTCAGCCTCCCAAAGTGCTGGGACTACAAGCATGAGCCACCACGTCCAGCCTACAGCAGCAACTCTTAACTACTCTCTCCAATTCCACTCTTGCTCCTTCCAAGCCATTCTCCATTGAGAAGCAAGAATGATTTTTCCATTTATCTACTACTGTCTAACAAAGCATCCCAAAACACTTAGCAGTGTAAAACAACCACCATATTTTGTGCCCCAAGAGTCCAGGGGTCAGGAGTTCGGAAAAAGCACGGCAGGGAAGGCTTTTCTCTGCTCCTTGATGTCTGGGCCTCAGCTGAAAAGAGATGAATAGCTAAGGACTCAAATTATCTGGAGGCTTCTTAACTCATGTGTCTGGCTCCTGGCCTGAGATGACTTAAAAACTTGGTTCAGCTGGGACTGTCTGCCAGAGTGCCTACATGTGGTCTCTCCATGTGGCTTGGGCTTCCTTACGGCTTGGTATCCTCAGGGTAACCAGACTTCTTACATGCTAGTCAGTGTCCAATAATGAATATTTAAATGAACATAGTGGAAACTGAATGGCCTTCTATGTGTAGTCTTAGAAATCACATAGTATCACTTCCCTTGTACCTTACTGTCAAAACAGTCATGACACACAGATTCAGCAGGAAGGGATATAGACTCCACCTTTCAATGGGAAATGTGTCAAAGAATTTGCAGCCATATTTTAAAACCACCACAGTTCCCATTCTGAATCACTAAGGAGATCATGGCACTGCCTGACAAAGGCTTCTAATTGCCTTAGCAGTTGAAATAGACCACATTGCAAACAATCAGACCAGTGGTTGCCTCTGAGTATGTTTGTACTCACCATAATGGGGCATGAGGGAACTTTTCTGGGGTGATTGAAATGTTCTATATCTTGATAGGAGTTTGGGCTATCCCAGTGTATGCGTTTGTCAAAACTTATTGAATGTTACACTTAAGATTTGTGCATTTCTGTATAAATTTTACTTGTAACAGTTGTAAAGGAGCAAATGAGGGATGGGATGTAGGTACCAGGATGAGACCCGCCACGAGCAATTGCAATGAGTTGGGCATGGTAGTGTCTAGGTAAGCCCCTCCCTGAGAGCAGCAGCTTGGATTCATTGGTTGCAACTGACCTCTGGGATTCCTCGTGGGGGAACTGCCACCAAAGTGAGTGGCCTCTCTCTGGCAAGAAAGTCACCTTTATCTACCTGACCAAAGAGCTACCTATTCCAGCTCAGGGAGAGCCTAAGAGTCAATTGGGGTACACAAGAGCTGTTATTGCTTTGCGCTTAACATACAAGAAGAACCATTAGGAAATTGATTCTATTTCTGATGTGAGAAATTTCTGAGTGAACCTAAATCACTCCAGTTCTTGGCTCTGCCCCTATGCTCTCCTCCTCCCAGTTTACTGTTGTCTTCCACTTGGAACAAAGCAGTTGTTAGGCTTCAAATTTGCCTGAGGATGGTCTATTATGATCAGCCCAGACACAATGAGGGAGAAAGCTCTTACTGTTGCATAATTATTTTTGGTAATTAGTAGAGCTGGGGAGTATGAAAATGACTTCCAATGTTTGTGGCTTAATAGCATGACTCTGTTTTCTTTGCAACTTTTCTCCAGTGCAAAATTTCGCAGTCCCACAGGCATGCTCATTATATTAGTCCCCCCTTATCCACAGTGGATCTGTTTCAAGACCGCCAATGGATGCCTGAAACCACAGATAGCATCAAGCAATGTATATATTATATTTTTCCCTATACAGACATATCTATTGATAAATTTAAACTTATAAATTAGGCAGAGTAAGAGACTAACAACAACAATAATACAATGGAAGAATTATAACAATATACTGTGATAAAAGTTATGCAAATGTGTTTGAACTCCCTTTCTCTCTCAAAATACCTTAGTATATATAATATTTTCAGACCATGGTTGCGAGTAACTGAAACCGTGGAAAGGAAAATCACAGATAAGGGGGGACTACTGTTTGTAAAAACAACAAAAATAGCTTTCTTTTTCTTTTTCTTTTTCTTTTTTTTTTGTAGGCTCAGCAGCGATCCGGTCCAGGGGAAAGTGAAGAAAATGCAACCTGTTTAAGGACAGCCCTGTTTTTCTTTGAGATTTTTTTCCTGCCATGACTGCTAATGAATGACCCAAGATGTTCTTGTCGCAGTGTGATTTT
Source organism: Rhinopithecus roxellana (assembly GCF_007565055.1). Taxonomy (NCBI): domain Eukaryota; kingdom Metazoa; phylum Chordata; class Mammalia; order Primates; family Cercopithecidae; genus Rhinopithecus; species Rhinopithecus roxellana. The sequence continues at coordinate 55,800,408 of NC_044555.1, read as the reverse complement.
TCTCTTGCTTGTTCCTAAAGAGAAGCCAAGAAGCTGAGGAATTAATGATGTCACAGTAAAATTGTAGGGGTTACACAACGTGATTCTGGAAGTTAGGCTGCTGAATTTCAGATAGGAGTCAGCAGAAGCTGGGTTTCTGGGGAGAAAAAGATGCTGCGTTAAAGCCAGCATTTTTTGATGAATGCAAAGAAATGTGCCTGTTAACATAGAGTGCTTCTTTCTTAAAGCAGGTAGTCAGGGTTTGCACTGAAAAAATCAAAGAGTTTGCCTTGGAAGTGCTGCATGTTGATGAGCCAACAAAGATGGTAGTCGTGATATGGCTGTTCTGATAGCTCCTCTCTGTTTCTCATCACTTACATTGACTCCAGCTTCTTTTCTTATTAAGCCATATCATAAATGTTTACAAATCAGCATCTAGAGAAAGCACTGGGAGTCAGGAAGCCTGGGTTTGAGGCTTGGGCCTCTCATTAACCAGCTGTATTACTTGAAGCAAGTCATGTAACATCCTATGTCTTAATCTCATCATTTAGAAAGTGTGGAGGATAGCACCTATCTATGCTTATCCCTCTCCCCAGGATTATTATCAGAAGAAACACAGAATAATGTGAGGCAAAGTGCTTTACGAGAATATAATACAAATACACCCGGTATCATATCTGTGAAATGCTTGTCTCATACACAGTACTTATGTGACCAACCAATGACAATGGGTTGTTAGTTGGTTACTCATGCTGGAATTAGGCATAAATGTTTTTGTGGAGGATAGCTGGAGTGAAATCATGTAGCCATGGATTGAGCTAATTGCTGTCCGGTATATATCTGTAAGCCCCAGGAGGGGTAAATGCAATCTCATTGCCAAATGGTCTCTAGGATTTGAGTGGCCAACAGCCAAGTAGCTGCCAGTTGGTTGTTTGCATGTAGTAAAGGGGTCACACCACACATACATTTCACTCCATCTCTCTTGTGCATGTTGGTAAAGATGCAATTTCCTCCTGGGAAGCCAGAGCTACTTGCAGAAGACTGCATGTTAAAACAGGAGGTGTCTGATGCCTGGGAAGGGTAAGAGAGGCACCAAGATGAGGGAATGCACCCAGCTCTGCGTCAAAAAGAGTTACTTAACTCTTCTACCCAGACTGATTGGGAGGTGGGGTTTCTGGTTAACCAACTGCTTTGCTTAATAGATATTGTGCCACATGAATGGATGGCACATGCATAAAGGCACGAGAACACAGCAAACATCTTATGGCAAAATTATATTCCATGCAATCGAATGTGCCTTTGTTGATTCAAAAACCACTTTGGGATCTTGCAGCTTCTCTCAGCAGCCACATGAACCAAGGTACCACTACATTGTAGATAATGCCACTTTACATTTATAGGCTGCTTTAGTGTCTGCATGCAGCATAGAGCACTTTACAGTGTCCTATCCTCTTATCATGATTTTGAGTGTCACAACAGCCCTGTGCAGTAGGTACTGTGATTTTCTACATTCTTCTGATAGAAAACAGTTCAGAGAGGTAAAATGACTTTCCTCAGGATTATACAGCTAGAAAGGAGAAGAACTAGGACTCAAACCCAAGTGATGTGGCAATGACAGGAATCCTGGGGTCTAGTGTGCAGAGCAAGCCAATTTCAGCTATATTGCAGGCTGTGGAAAACCTATCTCAGTACTTAAAATAATACATATTTTCCTAAAGAACAGAGGAAATAATTAATTTTTCTTGGTTTTGACATGTGGGCCAATACTAGGAATTGAGTAAGCACTATTACCATTATTCCAAGGGGTTTCACTAAGCTCTCCATTTTTACACATCACTACAGTGTAGTGATAATGTAAGTCACTCCATTCCTCCTCTCCTTCTCACTGCCTGCCTCCCTGTTCAGCCCCATCTTCTCTAAGAGTAGATGCAGATATTATTACAGAAAAATGATTATAGTTGTAGACAGCTGCTAATGCTGATCCATGTGGCATTTGACATGGTCCCAAAAATGGGAGAAGAAAAGAAGCCAAATTGAGCGCTTCCTTTGACCAGTGACTTTCATCATCAATAAGTAGTTGGATGCCTTCTGTGCAAGTAAAGGGAGAAATGTTTGCCGAGGACATTTCTAAACTGACAATGAATAATAGTATTAGGAATGTCATCAGGCTGAGAAATCTCTTAGCAGCAACTAAAAAAGCGAGACTATATTCACTTTATATTGACTTTACTGAGGATGTACTCACATCTTCTCAAGGGTTCCAGGCTGGGAATAGATTTCTGGTTTGTCTCATAATCATAAAAACTTCATCAAGTCAAAGTGTGTATTCAGCAGCTCTCCCAGGGCTATACCCATAACCGTTACTCACAAAGTCTTTCATCAATGCATGCTTTAAATGGTTACCAATTGATATTTATACATTTCTTACTCCTCCTAAAGAATGGCGCAGGGAGAATTTGCAGCAATATCCAGGCAGGATATTGAACTGGTGAAGCATTTTACCTAAATGGGGATTAGGTCTCTGCTGTAGTACAAAGGAAAGGAATTCTCTAAACAAGTCTACAAGGGCTCTGCGAGTGGCTCTTATGACTTGACATTGGGGCCGCTGACAGGTTATGGGAATGCCATTAGAAGCTGTTTCACTACTTGAATTTCTAAACGAATACGAGACATTTTGAAGAGAGGTGCAGGGAAAAAAACTCTGGTCTCAGTACCAGGGAACTTTATGTAGAATTACTCTTTGCCAAATGTGGTGTTTCCACAAACTTCCATTGCAACAAATGCAGCTGTTGAGAGGAATTGTACTCATGATCTGTGATTCACTAGTGGTGGACCACATGCTGGCCTGAAAAATGGCAAACTGGGAATGCTCTCTCTCTGGCTGACAGTCTCCTGGGAGCTACGGAAAATGCAATTTCCTTATTATCAATTTGAGTTTTCATGTGGCTCACCAAGAAGCAAATTTCCCAAGAACCAACAGTCTCTATGGGAAGAAAATAATATGGCAGAAAAAGAAGGACCTGCTTCCACAGCCATATGTCTTATATTATAACCTATGTCTTCCTGCTTCTATTTATAAACAAAGAAAACTAAATGCATTCAGGGTTATAATGCCACATTAATATTGCTAAAACTTTTCTTTCATTCTTTTTTTGTTTGTTTTTGAGACAGGGTCTCATTCTGTCACCCAGGCTAGAGTGCAGCAGTGTAATCATGGCTTATTGCAGCCTTGACCTTGCAGACTCAAGTGATCCTCCCATGTTAGGCTCCTGAATAGCTGGGGCCACAGGCACACACCACCATGCTCAACTAATTTTTTTTTTTTTTTTTTTTTTTAGAGGCAAGGTCTTACTATATTGCCCAGGCTGGTCTTGAACTCCTGGGCTCAAATGATCCTTCTGATTTGGCCTCCTAAAGCACTGGGATTACAAGCCTGAGCCACTGCACCCATTCTAAAACTTTTCTTGATGCAGATGGATCATGGAAATAGAGCAAATGTGCAGCAAGCATAGGTGACGTTTATGGACCTTGCTAACTTTCTAACAGTGCTTATTACAACGTTTCACTGGCATATAAAATGATTTGGACATTGTCATGTTCTCAGGTTACCTGTGAAACAAATTTCTCTCTCTTGAGGAATATTAAAAGCCAGACTGAGGAAGAGAATGACTAAAGAGCTCTTAGAGGCTTGCATACTCACACACAGAAGTAAGAGATATTTTACTGTGCTTTAACTCTGCTGAAGGCAGCCTAGCAAGAGGGAAAACCCTGGGGAAGAAATTGAGCATTTCCAGTTCATATAGGGATGTGAATTTTACTCACCAACGAGAACATTATAGACACATTTAGTTGATAATGTGCTTTTCACACCAGATCCTCAGTTGGGTAGCCCAGCTGGGTTTCACTTGAATTTGTTACCTTACAAAGTTAAACACAGGTTTAAGACAGTCACAAAAGACTGCATATTAACACAGAGTAGCATCTTAGACCAACTTCTTGAGATCTATAAGAGTTAATTCAGTTGGCTATCAGAGATAGAAACGTGGGAGGTTGGCAATGAAAAGTGAGAAGAGAAAGGTGGTGGAAAAGTTCAAGAGTTCAGTGAGCCCCCCAATAAATTGCCAAAAATATTGTTCCCTGGATTATTCAGAGTGAAATTTTCAATAGAATCTACAGGCAAATGCTAGACATCATTAGTGCCTCTGACAAATGGTTCAATCCACTGTTTGCTTTACTGGAAAGAAAGATCATGAAATCCTTTTTCTCTATTGCTTGTTGATTACAGTGCTCCCAGAATTTCAAAGGCAATATATAATCCAAGGGATATGACATGACGTTTAATTATAGCATCAGCCCCATTCCGAATGGCTTTTGGTTTTCTTCCATACTTGCTCAGGGGCTAGCCATAGGTTGGCCATTGCTTGCTCAGGCTATTTTGAAGTCCCTCCCTGCCCTTTTCTTTTTTTTTTTTTGCAACTCCCACATCCAGAAAGTCTCATTGTTTGGCCCAGGGATGTTAGGTTGGCATAATATGCCCAGCACCAAAAAACAATTCTTCTTTGTGTCCTTTGTCTCACTCAAATGCAAAAAGCTTGACACTTAATGAGAGTGTTAAATTAAAGTGATGTGCTATTTGCATGAAGGTAATTGATCCATGAAACATACATCTTCCTTAGCAATGTGGTTTGGTACATCAAGCTTATGTTGAGATGACTACTTCCTGGGCAATAAATATGCTAGAATATTTTATCAGTAGGGGCAGGAGAGACAGCTTGAAAGATGTATTTCAAGGTGGTGGCAATGACGGCCAATTGGCAATCAGTTTGCCAGTGCCCATTTGTCTCCAAGAGGCCACCTAGCAAAGGGGCTTGTTCTCTCCTCTCACAGACATACATGAGACAGATTATGAATAGAGTTTTATACCATAAATTAACTTGTTACTGGAGTAAAAAGTGAAGGAGAGTTGCAGTGAAAAGTAGTTTTTTCCTGTTTCACTGTGAGTAACCCCCAGGAAGCCAGTTGGGTTCTGGTCACTCCAAATCAAAGGCCAAATAGCAACTGGTTTCCACTTATAGCCCTTCCAGGGTCTATGAACGTCTCTTGGAGAGTGCACACTTTCTGGAACTTATCATTACACTTTGAGGAATTTTTCAGGGAAAAGTTCTTCAATTCAGAAAGAAACCTGATTTCTCATTGTCTGTTCACCACAAAATTTTGAAAAGGCAGACCAAATGCTAAATGTTGAAAAGGAGGAAGAAACCCAATTGTCAAATTGCCTTCAGAGCCTGTCGCACATTCCTTTGAATCTCCTCAGTGGTGACAAATCTTTGTCCTCAGAATAGGCTATATTTGAACAAACAGCTAGAAGTCATCAGAGCCCACACTGGTGGATAAGGTGGGTAATCACGCTTGGTGATGAATGTTTTGGATTTAGAAATGAACGGTGTCTCTGGGAAGGACTTTCCTGTGTGGCTTAAAAGTGAGTTTTGGAGGAAGTTGTGACAAAAAGTGCAGCAGAAAGTTTGGAGCACTGTTTATGTCCTTGAAATCAGTGTATCCTCCCATGGGTACAACTCAGAGTGGCATCATTCAGTTGGTTTTGGTGGTTGGTTGAAAAATGGAAACCATATTTTGACTTTGTATTCATATATTATGTGAATGTGGGATATAACACCTGGAGCTCTTTATAATATTTGCCCAATTCTGAAAACACAATTCTTGTTTTTTTCTTTTTTTTTTTTTTGTGAGAGGGTCTCTCTTATGTCACCCAGGCTGGAATGCAGTGGCATGATCATGGCTCACTGCAGCCTCCATCTCCCAGGCTCAAGTGATCTTCCCACTCAGGCCTCTTTATTAGCTACCACTAATAAAGCCAGCTCTGCCACCACACCTGGCTAATTTTTAAATTTTTTGTGGAGACCATGTCTCACTACTTTGCTAAGGCTGGCCTCAAACTCTTGGTTTCAAGCAATCCTCCCACCTCGGCCTCCCAAAGTGTTGGAATTACAGGCATGAGCCACTACACTCAGCCTGAAAACACAATTCTTAGGGGTGGTGTGGGAAAGCAGAAAGGATCAGACAGACCTAGTTTCACTTACTAGTTCTGTTGAGTTTTGAGCTAATTTTCTTTATCTGTAGAGTGAGGTAACAGTAATACCTACTTCACCATATAGTACTTTTTATGAGTATTGAAGGAGACCATGTACATAAAAATATGTAGTGCCATGCCTGGCACATATTAAAGACTCAACTAATTGTAGCTATCATCATCATCGTTGTCATGATCATCATCATCATCATCACTGCTGCTGCTATTATTACTATTAAGCAAACATCCAATGGTCACAAAATGATTAGAAGACTATTTTGTAAGCATCCACTGATAGGATGGCACTGCTTCAGTCAGGGGATATGGGAGTGGAGGAGGGAGAGGCAAGGTCGTGGTCAGACGAAACTCTGAGGACAGAGTGAGGGTGATTTGGGCTTTGCTATCTCCATCTGTTTGTGGGATTTCCATTTTTAGCAGGTAATGTTTGTTTTTTAGGGAAGTTTGTAATGAGAGATTTGTTTAGAGTTTATTATGCAAATAGTTAGGGGTCAAAAAACAATATTGATGCTCTCCTCAATTACGCTAGAAATATTTAAAACATTTGGACAATTAACTACTTTGTTTATATGAACACTATAATAAATTAAAACATACTAGACTGGTCAGAAATCACCACAAAAAAACAAATAAACAAACAAAAAACCCAGGATCAACAAGGTGAAATTTTAACTGGAGCTGAGGTTTTTTTTTTTTTTCTCTCCAAGTCACTCTGTGCCCATCAATTTTGTGCTGTTAGGTCACTTTTGCCTTGGAGTCCCCCTTTAAAAAAAAAAAAAATAACTGATGAGTTTTACAGTAATGAGGATATTTAAAAGTAGACTCTGGGGTTTTAAAGATGTATTATGAATATTTTTCATATGCAGAAAGTGACTTAGTTGATGCACAAACTTAGGCAAAATTCACATGGAATGACTTTGAGAGAGCTCCCGGTAATAAGAGATATGGTTGAGATGAGCAGCTGCAAATTTCTACTTGCTGTTCTTTAGGGGGAGTAGTACATTTCTCAATATCAATTGGAAGACAATTAGTGGGGAAATGCTTGTCTCATACACTTCTGCCTCCTTAGCCTCCTACCCTGAAGTAAAGCTCACTAGCAGGATAATAAATTAAGAAGATCCAGAAGTCATGCTAATGGAGGAGACGTATGTGTGTTGAGTACAGGCCTCCATTTGAAAGGAAAGGCACCATGGGAGACGCCTGTGCCTGTTGGATTTATTCCACTCCACCAAGACTCTCTGACCACTATAGAATCGTCATCTTCTATTTTTTTATTGTGATAAAAAGCACATAACGTGAAACTTACCATCCTAACTATTTTTTAGTATGTAGTTCAGTAATGTTAAGTATATTCACATTGTTGTACAACAGATCTCCAGAACTTTTTCAGCTTCCCAAACTGAAACTCTAGACCCTTGAAATACCAACTCTTATTCCTCCCTTCCCCCAGTCTACTTTTTGTCTCTATGAATTTGACTACTCTAGGTATCTCATGTAAGTGGAATCATACAGTATTTGTCTTTTTGTGACTGGCTTCTTTTACTTAGCATAATGCAGAATTTCTTTTCTTCTGAAGGCTGAGTAAGATTCTATTATATAGATATATTACATTTCATTTATCCATTCATCTATCAATGAACATTGGATACATCTCATTTTAAAGGGATCTTTCCTGCACTGACCCTACCTTACATTCCCACACAGCATAAAATTTGAAAAGATTCTGAAGGCAATTAGGGAAAGTGCATTTCATGAATTAGCAAAATGAGAGAAGAGAGAAGAATATTATTTAATTTGTCCTGATTCCTGCATGCTGACGAAAACCCATAGCTGAAGTATGAATCAAAAATGTCTTGGGCTTGGGATTTTCTCCAAATCTCAGTTTTCATAGACACAAGAGTCCCCCCTCCTTTTTTTTTTTTCCTGTTAACACAACCTCTAAAAAATAATGAACAGGTTTTCAAACTGCATAATATTTAGCTTGTCGATAATACAATAAAAAGAAGGATTGTGTATGAAAACCTCTAGCACACTGGTTAGTGACATAGAAGACTTAACAAATATTGAATAGATTAATTGTTAACATATAATTAACTATTTCATGAATATGAATCGTGTGCCTTCTATGTGCAAGGCCCTATTGAGCATTCGATATAAAACATTTGGCAACTGGGAGGAGTTTAGAACTATGAATCAACATAGCTACTTTTTCCTGAGCTTGTCAACAAACAAACAAACAAACAAAAAAACAAAGTCTGAGAAAATTTGACAAAGGCTGTTTATTCATAAACTTGTGACCGTCATTTTCATTTTAGTGGGGGTACAAAAGTGTTAGAAAGGACAGTAAATTTTAGAATATAAAAGAGTAAATACTGAGAAAGCCTCTGATTGGCAAACATTTTATTAGAGTAGGAATTTTAAAATGAGGGGAGACTTCGTAATGGGTCTTCAGGTATATTTGGCAGTCCTTGGTTGGCTGCAAGGGGCAAACAAGCAGTTTGGTGACATTTCAAAAGAGAAAAAAAAATTCAATGTTAAGGGTAGAGGATTTTCTGACTATTTCCCTGAATAAGTAGGGGTTGATGGGGTGTCTTTGGTGTCAAACAGTTGTCACGGTCCTTACAGTAGAGGTTTGTCATGCAAGTGGCTCTCGAACACCTTCTATATGTCACGTTCATAGCCTATGTTACATCACTCTAGTCAGCACAGCAAAACTGGGAAAGAAATGTATTTCAAAACGAAGAAACTGAAGAACACAGAGTCTAAATAACTTGTCTGATGACACAGCAGGTAAGTTGCAAGGTCAGGACTTGAATCCCTTACTCTGAACCCTTCTTTGATATTCCCTAGAAAAGGTGATCTATAGGGAAAGATGGGAAAGGAAACACACCAGTTCTGTTACAGAAAAGAAGGCTAAGACATGTGCATGGTGGGGAGGCATTTGTTCTTACCACTGAAATTATCATCATCATCATCATCATCATCATCATCATCATCATCCCATTAAACAATATTTATGAAGTGCCCCGACACTATATGCTCTATGAGGGCTTTTGGACCCCAGTTGAGAAGTAATAGATTTGTTTTTCTCAGTGCAAAGAAGAACATTTTGTGATTTTTTTTTATTTGGTCTTACAGTTTTTTCCTATCTTAAGATAATCCAACTTCATTTTTCTTCAATTGCTATTGCTTCTAAAAGGAAAAATGAAAACAATTGCAGAGCAAAATGCTTCTCGGCACCAATATTCTGCATTGTCATTTCTCAGAAGTTCCAACAAAAGATTGGAAAGAAAATTTTGTTGGGTCAGTGAAGGAAAAGAGTGAATGACTCTCATCTTAGGCATCTAAGCAAGGCTTAGATGATCTTGATTTTGAATTTGATGGGTGAGAAAGCAAAACAGCACACTTCAAAGTAATGTATTCTGCTACGTTCAGTTTAGGGCCCTAAAACGAAGGAGGGAGCCAGTAGAACTTTCTCCAGAAGTTTTCGGTTTGCATATTGCTTGGACTAAATAATTTGAACTTTAATCTAACAGGTGCCAAAAAGCAATGAACCTAATTGTTCTTCTGCCCCACCCATAGGACATTTCCCAACTAGTTTCTGGGCAAAAGGGAAAAAAGTTCCATCTTGGAAACAACCACAGTCATAGTCACAACCACAACCTCAAAACAAGGGATTCAAAAGCCATAAGTAGACAAAGTATCACCTAAAATCCTATGAAATGTGCCTTGCCTTCTTTCTTTCTTCTTGGTCCTGACTTTCTTTTTCTTTCTTCATGTGGGTTTGTCCCATTCATTCTCCATCGGCATCCAGCAGCACTGCCAGCATTTCTGTTTGAGGACCTATGAGAGATATATGGGTGTGTAAGAACTTCAGGCAGACAGGGAGACATCTGCTCCTCCAACTGTTGAATGTGCAGGAGGGCAATGAAAAGCTTGATCATCACACCTGCCCTTTACTGAATGCTCACTGTGCTCTGGAAAGGGCATATATCTTGTCTCTTTTAATCTTCAGCAGAACTCAGTGGGGTAGGTACTATTAATAGCATCCCCATTTTACAGGTGAGGAAACTGGGACTCTGGGAGGTTATGTAATGTGCTCAGGGTCACACAGTTAGGATGGGGTGGAGTTTGGATGCAAACCCAGATCTGTCTGCTCTGTTGGACCTGATGTCTTGAGATTTTGCTCTGACTCAAATGCCTAATCCACATGTTAAGTACTAAAACCTGCTCACTGAAGACTTGTGAAAGTTCTGCCTTACAAACATGTTTAGAATAGAAATTCTGGAGACCTTGAGGAATTGGTTTGCAAAGGCTGAAACAAATCTACAGATGATCAACAGCCTCCTTCCTCCAGTTTTGGGGACTTTGGCCCTTTAGAGGAAAGCAGGAATCTGAGCACAAATATATTAGGCACATGTGCTTCAGTGGGTGTGCAATGACAGTTAAGAGAAAGTAAACTGGATCTGGAGAAACACCAGCAGGTAGGATCTGGATGTCAAGTTTGAGCTGACCTCATTTACTCCCCGCATTTTACTGATGAGAAAACTGAGGCTGAGAGAATGCCAGAGGGGTTACCAGGTGAATTAGTGGCAGATTATGGACTTGACTCTGGGTCTTCCAGCCCTGAATTCTTCAGTCTGACTTTTGCTGCCTGACTTTTCCCTGGGACATTTCTTCTTTTTTGAGCATCAATTGCTAGTGACAAGAATTGGTAGCAGCAGGCCTGGGAGCTGGGAGTGGGTGCTTCTGCACTTTAAGATGGAGGGCAAACAGAAGTGAGGACCAGTTCTCTTGAGGTAACTTTGAGGAACTGAGGTCCAAAATAGTAGTGCTAATTACAACCATCATTTTGCTGCCTTGATATGGCATTACCAGTTTGACTCAGTTGAAAAACTTAAGTGTAGACTGTTGTCTGTCATAAAGCAGCCATTTGATCCTAGTGCCTGATATTTAAATATCATCTGCAGTCCAAATCGGGGTGCATATGGCCATCTCAGGAAAGTCCCAGGTGACTCTTGTTTCTGTCATAAAACCCAAGCACATTTGGACACAATTATCAACATTTCTCTTTTAATGAGTCTGATTAATCCATACAAACAGTTGAATGTACTGCTTATTAACAATCCCCATGTGAACACTTCACAGCAGTACTTTTCTTTCCCCCATTGAATATCATAAGGTTTCCAGAGAAAAATCAATACAGCTTTGCAAACAGAACCTGAAAAGATCACTAAGGTCTTTCTTGGCCCTATTTGCTTTCTGTTGCTCATGTGTCGCCCTCCCTGCTCCCACAGCATCTTATGAAAAAGCCTTTCTACATTGAGAAAACACAAGAGCAGGTCAGGGGAGGCATTTTACAGGGGCTTCTTCATCCTGACTTTTGTATTTACACCTCATTTCTTTTCAGGCTCTGGATGGTTGGGCCAGTGCTAATTGGTGCAGCTGGTTTGACATTTAAATGAGTTGAGTAGCAGGTGGAGTAACTGATGGGGGACAAGACCCCTGAGAAAGCCAGGGATGTGGCTGCTGGGGAGAGGGAAGAATCTCGTGGAGCCTGTGTCTTCCAGAGGCTGCTAGCAGCAGAGTAAAACTCCCCTCCTCCACCTCGCCAGGCCTTGGGGCTCACACAACCACCCAGATTCCTTATAACCTATGGCCACCAAACACCACTGGCACAGCCCATTTCAAGTAACCCTGAGCTATAAAAGTCCACATGTCCACAGATGCTCTAAGAGGACATTTTTTTCCCTTGTTAAGATGATTTGCTTTAAAAAAAAAGGAGTCACCATGAGAAATCCTATTTATTTATTTATTTATTTGTTTGTTTGTTTATCTATTTATTAGAGACAGGGTCTTGCTGTGTTGCCCAGGCTGGAATGCAGTGGTGCCATCATAGTTCACTGAAGCTTCGATCTCCTGGGCTCAAGTCACCCTCTTGCCTCAGCCTCCAAGGTACTTGGAACTACAGGTGCATGCCACCATGCCCAGCTAATTTTTGTTTTTTATTTTTTGTAGATAAGAGGTCTCCCAATGTTGCCCAGGCTGGTCTCGAACTTCTGAGCTTAAGTGATCCTCCCACTTTGACCTCCCAAAGCCCTGGAGTTATAGGCTTGAACTACCACCCAGCTATGGAATGCTTTTAAAAACAAAGCTCTAAGATAGCACTACCCTTGTGCTTGATGTGTACCACAAGACTGATGGTGAGGGCTTGGGTTGTCATGTTACTAGTAATGGACCAAAGTTTCAGTAACTCAAGAAGTTTAAGCACATTCAGAGCTGACCCTCTATTTATGTTGCCCTCATTTAATCGCACCTGAATCAGTTTCCCAAAATGGCAGAGAGTGAGGAAGTATGGCTAGGGATGTGGAAACAGCAGGGACTACAGGTTTGCCTATGCCTTTTTCATGCATGGATATGTCCCATAAGGCAGGAGAATCATTGTGAAGAAAAAAGGTGGAGAGATGCTGCTCTTGAATATCAAGGGCACATTTTATGTTTGGTGGGAGGTAGTAGTAAGGATGGAGCTAAAAAAAAAAAAAAACAGAGAATAGAAAGAGATTGTCAGAATCTTGACTCAGTTCTGCTACTAACAAGCTGTATGATGTCAGGCAAGTCATTAACCTTAATTGGAAATTAAAGGAAATTGCATCAGATCTTTGCTACTCAATGTGTGGTCCATGGGACAGCAGCATGTATATCACCTGGTTGCTTGTTAAAAATGCTGCCTCTGCCCCAGCTCTACTGAATCAGAATTTGTATGTTAACAAGATCCCATGTGAATTTATACACATTAAAATTTAAGAAGCATTGGACTAGATCATTGGGTCTTAACCCTGGCTGCACGTTATAACCTAAGGAGTTTTAATAAACACTGATGTCTGACTCCAGCTCATATCAATTAAACCAGAATCTCTTCTGCTGATTCTATTGTATTTTATTTATTTTAATAAGCATTTATATCCTGTTCACTTATGTGCCAGACACTGCTTTACAAATATTAGCTTGTTTAATCCCCATTACAGCCCTATGAAGAATGGGCTATACCCATTTTACAGATGAGTAATCTGAGGGACAAATTTCCTGTTTAAGGACAAACAGGCATTCTGGCTACAGTGTTTGTGCACTTCACTTCCTTACTATGAATTTGATTATCTCTACGTTCTGACCCAGCTCTGGCATTCAGCATCTACAAGTTTCCAAACTGTAACTGAAGGTTTAAAGTTGGGAAAAAACCAGGAACTGGGAGTGGAATGCTGCTGTATTTCTGATATTTTGATGCGGTGTCTCTTGTATGCTGGCAGCATGAGGTGGGTCTCCTTGGGCCTCTCTTGTTCTTCCCTTGCAGACTCCTTAGTGGGCCCCCTTTCCTTCTTTCATGGCTTAAATGTGAATGTTGCCTAAGGCTTTATCCTAAGCCATGGTCTTCTTCTGAACTCCAAAACTATATAGGCAATTGCCTATTTAACATTTCCATCTGGGTCACTTATGGGCATCTCAAACTCAACAGATCTAAGACCAACCCCATCACCCTTTTTTTTTTTTTCTTTCTTTCTTTCTTTCTTTCTTTTTTTTTTTTTTTTTTGAGATGGAGTCTCGCTCTGTCACCCAGGCTGGAGTGCAGTGGTGTGATCTTGGCTCACTACAACCTCCGCCTCCTGGGTTCAAGTGATTCTCTTGCCTCAGTCTCCTGAGTAGCTGTGATTACAGGCACATGCCACCACACCTGGCTAATTTTTTTTGTGTGTGTGTGTTTGTGTGTGTTTAGTAGAGACGGGGTTTCACCATGTTGGCCAGGCTGGTCTTGAACTCCTGACCTCAAGTGATCCACCTGCTTGGCCTCCCAAAGTTCTGGGATTACAGGCATGAACCACCGCACCTGACTCCCATCACCTTTTTTGAAAACTATTCTGTCTCCAGTGTTCTATGCCACAGTGAATGATATCACCATCCACTCAATCACCCAAACTAATCATTTGGGCCTTAAGACTCCTTCCTTCCTGTCATTCGTCTTCCTCTTCTTTGAATTTGAGATGACTCCCAAATCCCTGGCCCAGATCTCATTCCTGAGCCACATGTACATAAGTCCAACTGTCTACTTGACATTTCCACCTGGGTGACCAACAGGCACTCCAGACTCCACAAGTGTAAATCAGAACTCGCCATTCATTCTTTTATAAAACTTGCATTTCTCTCTTAGTGGCTGGATCTATGGAATGTGGGGAAAGGGGAACGCAAGAATAAGATCCAGGTTTCTGCCTTAGCCCTTCTGTCTTAGACTTGTCATTCATTGAGATGAGGAAGACTGAGGGAGTGGCAAGTTTACTGATATAGTATGTGCAGGGGGAGAGGGAGATTGATCCTCTGTTTAATTTCAGATTCAAGTGGAGAAGACAAGTAGGCAGTTGGATACATGAGTCTGGAGCTAGGATAGAGGTTGGAGCTCAAGATACAAATTTGAGAATCACCTTTGTAAAGAGGTTCTCTTTTCTTTCCCTTTTTTTTTTTAAACACAAATCATGGGGCTACATGAGATCATCTAAGGGAAAAATATAGAAAAGAGAAGAGGGGCCTAGGACTCAATTCAGTCCTTAGTCACTCCCATATCAACAAGTTGGGAAGAGTAGGAGAATGAGCCTGGTAAAGAAGAAAGGGAAGCCACACAGGTAGGAGAAAACTCTGGGGAGTGAGGTGTCCCAGGAGCCAAGGGGAAAGAGAATTTCAAGAAACAGGGAGCAGTCAGTGGATCAAATGCTGTTGAGATGTTCAGTAAGATGAGGATTGAAAATTCACCATTGGACTTAACAAAAGAGAGAAGGACTGGAGAAAACATTGATATAGAGAATAAGGCAGGAAAATGTGGAGCACATTAGAGGAATAGGAATTACTTAAATTTACCTTGAGTGTAGTGTATGTGAAAGGGGTGCTGTGTGTTGAGAAATACAGTTGGAAATGTTGATTGGGAACCAGGCAGTTAGAGGGCTTTGACTGACAGGTTCATGTATTTTATCTGGAAGGCAGTGTGGGGTGGGCCGAGAGCACCAAGAGGTGTTTTGGCAGGTGAATATCATGATCAGAACTGCAGTTATGGAAGACGTGTCTGAAAGCAGACCATGAGAGCTTACCTTTTCCTCTGAAGAGTATAAGGCATTAGAAATCTCTCTTCCATTTAAACAAGTAAGTAATAAGGAGTCACATTCAAAAATCTGTTCAAATGCTTGGCAAAACAAGTGAGGTTTTATCTTGTCACTGTTCCGCAGTTCTGCTGTGCGTTAGGATAGCCATGGTCTTAGGTTAGTGCTTGGCAGCATCCTACCTCTAGTTTTCAAGCAGAGATTGAGAGGGTCAGGCAGACCAGTGACTTTCTTCCCTTTCTAGGCCTACAGCCAATGGAGAGCACTGAGACACTAAGATCCTGGGGAGAGTTATGTACTTTAGCACTGAAGTCCTTATTGTAACTTCCTTTAGTTTTTCTGCATGACAATCACATATTTCGGGTCCTTAAACCCAGAATAGTTACCAATTACAATGGCAATTTTCCCTGAGATACTGACTTTGTTCTGCAAATGGCACATTCACAATTATATTATTTTTATGCGTCACCATAAAATACTAAGAGTCATCTAACGTATCACTGACAAGAGGTAAGTTTTAGAAAATTTAAAATAAATTGGTAAAAAAGTTAGGTGACTCTTTATTATTATTCTTTTAGAACCAAAACAGCTGCTGCCTGTGATTGAAAATCACATCTGATTGGCTGGTATCGGCCTTTGGGTTATCAGCAAGGGAACTGGAAAAGAGCCCAAACTCATATTTTGTAATCTTTTTTTTTTTTTTCGATCACTTTTCTCCATTATCCTTTGATCATGGAATATAGCTGCAGCCTTCTGTGCTGGCAACTTTTTGGTCTTCTGCCTTCCCAGAAGAGGCCTCTCTCTTCTGTTTCTGATTCATGTACTTAATAACACTTCTGAATATTATCTCTGACATTAAACTAGTGCCATGTGGGGACAATGCCTAAAACCCAGGCTGTTGGTTAAAGGAATGGGATGAGATGGAGGAATTTCTCATTGCTGTTCTGAAAGGAGAGTCTGCCTATAATATGTAAAGAATGACTGTAAGGTCATGAGCTTGATTTTGATTTTTAAACTTGGGAGACTGTATAGGTTACATCTAAGGATGCTCCCATTCCTCAAAAACCACCCGGAAATAGTCTTCCTTGAAATATCCCTTTTCCCTTCAGAGCCAATTTACCAACCAAAAAAGACAACCAGGGCTTACTACTTTGGAGTCACAGGTGGTGCTTGTCTTAACTAAAATAGTGTCATTCAGCCTTCCATCCCACCCCTATTTCCTACTCCCACCCCCACTCCCATCCCCACCCCAGGCAGGCTCTGACAGATCTGGCTCCAAATAGCTTATGACTTTCCAAAACCTTACGTCCTTTCTCAAAAGATGAAGATGTGAAGCCATCAAGAAGGTTGCATGGTTGGGCTGCAGGTCCTGAAGGCAGTTTCCCAGGGGGTCTTCTCTCTGGGGAGTGGAGGGCCTCTTGAGGGGATCAGCATATCAAAGAGCACCCTCGTGTCAATGGTTACGGTCAGTGTCATCTTCCTTAGGAATTTTAAACATATAATAACTTTATGCCTTTTTTAATTACAAAAGTAGTCCATGTTCATTGTGGAAATTTTAGAAAACACCGTCAAAAGGAAGAAAATAAAATTTATTAATAATACACTTCCTACCAGAGATAGTCTCTGTTCAGATGTTGGTGGCTATTTTCCAAGACATTTTTCTAGACACAACACACACTCACAGATATCCATCCATCATTAAGTGCCATCAGTTTTACTTCTTAAATTTATCTTTATGCTTTATTTCTGCTTCCTCTATTACTACCACAATCGAAATATCTCTCACTTGGACAACTGCAATCGCTTCCTAACTGGAATTCCTGCTTCTGCCCTTACCCTTCTCCAAACCTTTTTCCATTGTGTGGCCACTGTGACCTTTCAGAAACACAAATGAGGGGGGCAGAGCAAGATGGCCGAATAGGAACAGCTCCAGTCTCCAACTCCCAGCGCGAGAGACACAGAAGACCGGTGATTTCTGCATTTTCAACTGAGGTACTGGGGTCATCTCAGTGGGGAGTGCCGGACAATTGGTGCTGGTCAGCTGCTGCAGCCCGACCAGCGAGAGCTGAAGCAGGGCGAGGCATTGTCTCACCTGGGAATCCCAAGGGGGAAGGGAATCCCTTTTCCTAGCCAGGGGAACTGAGACACACAACACCTGGAAAATCGGGTAATTCCCACCCCAATACTGCACTTTAAGCAAACGGGCACACAAGGAGATTATACCCACACCTGGCCGGGAGGGTCCCACGGCCACAGAGCCTCCCTCATTGCTAGCACAGCAGTCTGCGATCTAACCGAAACGGCAGCAGCGAGGCTGGGGGAGGGGCGCCCGCCATTGCTGAGGCTTAAGTAGGTAAACAAAGCCGCTGGGAAGCTCGAACTGGGTGGAGCTCACAGCAGCTCAAGGAAACCTGCCTATCTCTGTAGACTCCACCTCTGGGGACAGGGCACAGCTAAACAACAAAAGGGGAAGCAGCAGAGACCTGTGCAGACGCGAACGACTCTGTCTGACAGCTTTGAAGAGAGCAGTGGATCTCCCAACACAGAGGTTGAGATCTGAGAACAGACAGACTGCCTGCTCAAGTGGGTCCCTGACCCCTGAGTAGCCTAACTGGGAGACATCCCCAACTAGGGACAGTCTGACACCCTACACCTCACAGGGTGGAGTACACCCCTGAGAGGAAGCTTCCAAAGTAAGAATCAGACAGGTACACTCGCTGTTCAGCAATATTCTATCTTCTGCAACCTCTGCTGCTGATACCCAGGCAAACAGGGTCTGGAGTGGACCTCAAGCAATCTCCAACAGACCTACAGCTGAGGGTCCTGACTATTAGAAGGAAAACTATCAAACAGGAAGAACACCTATACCAAAACCCCATCAGTACGTCACCATCATCAAAGACCAGAGGCAGATAAAACCACGAAGATGGGGAAGAAGCAGGGCAGAAAAGCTGGAAATTCAAAATATAAGAGCGCATCTCCCCCTGCAAAGGAGCGCAGCTCATCGCCAGCAAGGGATCAAAGCTGGTCAGAGAATGACTTTGACGAAATGAGAGAAGAAGGCTTCAGTCCATCAAACTTCTCAGAGCTAAAGGAGGAATTACGTACCCAGCGCAAAGAAACTAAAAATCTTGAAAAAAGAGTGGAAGAATTGATAGCTAGAATAATTAATGCAGAGAAGGTCATAAATGAAATGACAGAGATGAAAACCATGACACGAGAAATATGTGACAAATCCACAAGCTTCAGTAACCGACTCGATCAACTGGAAGAAAGAGTATCAGTGATTGAGGATCAAATGAATGAAATGAAGTGAGAAGAGAAACCAAAAGAAAAAAGAAGAAAAAGAAATGAACAAAGCCTGCAAGAAGTATGGGATTATGTAAAAAGACCAAATCTACGTCTGATTGGGGTGCCTGAAAGTGAGGGGGAAAATGGAACCAAGTTGGAAAACACTCTTCAGGATATCATCCAGGAGAACTTCCCCAACCTAGTAAGGCGGGCCAACATTCAAATTCAGGAAATACAGAGAACACCACAAAGATACTCCTCGAGAAGAACAACTCCAAGACACATAATTGCCAGATTCACCAAAGTTGAAATGAAGGAAAAAATCTTAAGGGCAGCCAGAGACAAAGGTCGGGTTACCCACAAAGGGAAGCCCATCAGACTAACAGCAGACCTCTCGGCAGAAACTCTACAAGCCAGAAGAGAGTGGGGGCCAATATTCAACATTCTTAAAGAAAAGAATTTTCAACCCAGAATTTCATATCCAGCCAAACTAATTTTCGTAAGTGAAGGAAAAATAAAATCCTTTACAGATAAGCAAATGCTTAGAGATTTTGTCACCACCAGGCCTGCCTTACAAGAGACCCTGAAGGAAGCCCTAAACACGGAAAGGAACAACCAGTACCAGCCATTGCAAAAACATGCCAAAATGTAAAGACCATCGAGGCTAGGAAGAAACTGCATCAACTAACGAGCAAAATAACCAGTTAATATCATAATGGCAGGATCAAGTTCACACATAACAATATTAACCTTAAATGTTAATGGACTAAATGCTCCAATTAAAAGACACAGACTGGCAACCTGGATAAAGAGTCAAGACCCATCAGTCTGCTGTATTCAGGAGACCCATCTCACATGCAGAGACATACATAGGCTCAAAATAAAGGGATGGAGGAAGATCTACCAAGCAAATGGAGAACAAAAAAAAGCAGGGGTTGCAATCCTAGTCTCTGATAAAACAGACTTTAAACCATCAAAGATCAAAAGAGACAAAGAAGGCCATTACATAATGGTAAAGAGATCAATTCAACAGGAAGAGCTAACTATCCTAAATATATATGCACCCAATACAGGAGCACCCAAATTCATAAAGCAAGTCCTTAGAGACTTACAAAGAGACTTAGACTCCCATACAATCATAATGGGAGACTTCAACACTCCACTGTCAACATTAGACAGATCAACGAGACAGAAAGTTAACAAGGATATCCAGGAATTGAACTCATCTCTGCACCAAGCGGACCTAATAGACATCTATAGAACTCTCCACCCCAAATCAACAGAATATACATTCTTCTCAGCACCACATCGCACTTATTCCAAAATTGACCACATAATTGGAAGTAAAGCACTCCTCAGCAAATGTAAAAGAACAGAAATTATAACAAACTGTCTCTCAGACCACAGTGCAATCAAACTAGAACTCAGGACTAAGAAACTCAATCAAAACCACTCAACTACATGGAAACTGAACAGTCTGCTCCTGAATGACTACTGGGTACATAATGAAATGAAGGCAGAAATAAAGATGTTCTTTGAAACCAATGAGAACAAAGATACAACATACCAGAATCTCTGGGACACATTTAAAGCAGTGTGTAGAGGGAAATTTATAGCACTAAATGCCCACAAGAGAAAGCAGGAAAGATCTAAAATTGACACTCTAACATCACAATTAAAAGAACTGGAGAAGCAAGAGCAAACACATTCAAAAGCTAGCAGAAGGCAAGAAATAACTAAGATCAGAGCAGAACTGAAGGAGATAGAGACACAAAAAGCCCTCCAAAAAATCAATGAATCCAGGAGTTGGTTTTTTGAAAAAATCAACAAAATTGACAGACCGCTAGCAAGACTAATAAAGAAGAAAAGAGAGAAGAATCAAATAGACACAATAAAAAATGATAAAGGGGATATCACCACCAACCCCACAGAAATACAAACTACCATCAGTGAATACTATAAACACCTCTACGCAAATCAACTAGAAAATCTAGAAGAAATGGATAATTTCCTGGACACTTGCACTCTTCCAAGACTAAACCAGGAAGAAGTTGAATCCCTGAATAGACCAATAGCAGGCTCTGAAATTGAGGCAATAATTAATAGCCTACCCACCAAAAAATGTCCAGGACCAGATGGATTCACAGCTGAATTCTACCAGAGGTACAAGGAGGAGCTGGTACCATTCCTTCTGAAACTATTCCAATCAATAGAAAAAGAGGGAATCCTCCCTAACTCATTTTATGAGGCCAACATCATCCTGATACCAAAGCCTGGCAGAGACACAACAAAAAAAGAAAATTTTAGACCAATATCCCTGATGAACATCAATGCCAAAATCCTCAATAAAATACTGGCAAACCAGATTCAGCAGCACATCAAAAAGCTTATTCACCATGATCAAGTGGGCTTCATCCCTGGGATGTAAGGCTGGTTCAACATTCGCAAATCAATAAACGTAATCCAGCATATAAACAGAACCACAGACAAGAACCACATGATTATCTCAATAGATGCAGAAAAGGCTTTTGACAAAATTCAACAGCCCTTCATGCTAAAAACGCTCAATAAATTCGGTATTGATGGAAAGTACCTCAAAATAATAAGAGTGATTTATGACAAACCCACAGCCAATATCATACTGAATGGGCAAAAACTGGAAAAATTCCCTTTGAAAACTGGCACAAGACAGGGATGCCCTCTCTCACCACTCCTATTCAACATAGTGTTGGAAGTTCTGGCTAGGGCAATCAGGCAAGAGAAAGAAATCAAGGGTATCCAGTTAGGAAAAGAAGAAGTCAAATTGTCCCTGTTTGCAGATGACATGATTGTATGTTTAGAAAACCCCATCGTCTCAGCCCAAAATCTCCTTAAGCTGATAAGCAACTTCAGCAAAGTCTCAGGATACAAAATTAATGTGCAAAAATCACAAGCATTCTTATACACCAGTAACAGACAAACAGAGAGCCAAATCAGGAATGAACTTCCATTCACAATTGCTTCAAAGAGAATAAAATACCTAGGAATCCAACTTACAAGGGATGTAAAGGACCTCTTCAAGGAGAACTACAAACCACTGCTCAGTGAAATAAAAGAGGACACAAACAAATGGAAGAACATACCATGCTCACGGATAGGAAGAATCAATATCGTGAAAATGGCCATACTGCCCAAGGTTATTTATAGATTCAATGCCATCCCCATCAACCTACCAATGAGTTTCTTCACAGAATTGGAAAAAAGTGCTTTAAAGTTCATATGGAACCAAAAAAGAGCCCACATTGCCAAAACAATCCTAAGTCATAAGAACAACGCTGGAGGCATCACACTACCTGACTTCAAACTATACTACAAGGCTACAGTAACCAAAACAGCATGGTACTGGTACCAAAACAGAGCTATAGACCAATGGAACAGAACAGAGTCCTCAGAAATAATACCACACATCTACAGCCATCTGATCTTTGACAAACCTGAGAGAAACAAGAAATGGGGAAAGGATTCCCTATTTAATAAATGGTGCTGGGAAAATTGGCTAGCCATAAGTAGAAAGCTGAAACTGGATCCTTTCCTTACTCCTTATATGAAAATTAATTCAAGATGGATTAGAGACTTAAATGTTAGACCTAATACCATAAAAACCCTAGAAGAAAACCTAGGTAGTACCATTCAGGACATAGGCATGGGCAAGGACTTCATGTCTAAGACACCATAAGCAACGGCAGCAAAAGCCAAAATTGACAAATGGAATCTAATTAAACTAAAGAGCTTCTGCACAGCAAAAGAAACTACCATCAGAGTGAACAGGCAACCTACAGAATGGGAGAATATTTTTGCAATCTACTCATCTGACAAAGGGCTAATATCCAGAATCTATAAAGAACTCAAACAAATTTACAAGAAAAAAACAAACAACCCCATCCAAAAGTGGGCAAAGGATATGAACAGACATTTCTCAAAAGAAGACATTCATACAGCCAACAGACACATGAAAAAATGCTCATCATCACTGGCCATCAGAGAAATGCAAATTAAAACCACAATGAGATACCATCTCACACCAGTTAGAATGGCAATCATTAAAAAGTCAGGAAACAACAGGTGCTGGAGAGGATGTGGAGAAATAGGAACACTTTTACACTGTTGGTGGGATTGTAAACTAGTTCAACCATTATGGAAAACAGTATGGCAATTCCTCAAGGATCTAGAACTAGATGTACCATATGACCCGGCCATCCCACTACTGGGTATATACCCAAAGGATTATAAATCATGCTGCTATAAAGACACATGCACACGCATGTTTATTGCGGCACTATTCACAATAGCAAAGACTTGGAATCAACCCAAATGTCCATCTGTGACAGACTGGATTAAGAAAATGTGGCACATATACACCATGGAATATTATGCAGCCATAAAAAAGGATGAGTTTGTGTCCTTTGTAGGGACATGGATGCAGCTGGAAACCATCATTCTTAGCAAACTATCACAAGAACAGAAAACCAAACACCGCATGTTCTCACTCATAGGTGGGAACTGAACAATGACATCACTTGGACTCGGGAAGGGCAACATCACACACTGGGGCCTATCATGGGGAGGGGGGAGGGGGGAGGGATTGCATTGGGAGTTATACCTGATATAAATGACGAATTGATGGGCGCTGACGAGTTGATGGGTGCAGCACACCAACATGGCACAAGTATACATATGTAACAAACCTGCAAGTTATGCACATGTACCCTAGAACTTAAAGTATAATAATAAAAAAAAAAAAAAGGAAAAAAAAAAAGAAACACAAATGAAAGTCCTTAGAATCCTCTAAGGAGTCCTTTTATGCGGATAAAGACAAAACTTCTATGGCCTACTAGAACCTCGTGATCTGTCCACTGTTTTCAGCCCTGCCTCCCTATCATTCCCTGCACTCCAGCCACTCTGGCTTTCTGTCATTTCCTTAACCTATTTTTCATCTTGCAGCCTTTGCCCTAGCAATTTTTCTAGAATGCTCTCTTCTGTTTTTTTTTTTTTTTTTTTTTTTTTTTTTCCTTCATGACAGGCTCCTTCTTATTCTTTAGGTCTCAGTCTACACGTTGCTTCCTCAGAGGTCCTCCCTGGCCACTCTATCCAAATCAGGCCCTCCCTATATCTCATTTCCAGCTATGGCTGAGTCTAATCAGAATCTACCCTACCTGCCTTGGCCTGGCAGGAGTTTTCAACTAGGGGACAAAGGGAGAACACTGTTGGAATTGAGCAATCTCAAGATTGACCCTCAAAGTCCTGCCTTACTCTAACATCTTTTCCAGTTTCTGATTCTTCTGGGCCCTCACTGGTCTTCCTGCTGTACCCTCCTGGTCTTTGAGCTATTCCAACCTATTTTCTGACATAGCCCCAGGATTAAATACATTTCTTGCCCCTGACATCTAAATTCTGTTCTCTTCTACTGGTACTTGGCTCTTCTTTCCAGGGAATTCACAGAAATCTTGGGAGGGCAATGGAATTTCCAAAATTTATGAAAGAGGAGTTACACATTCCATACAATGGTAAACTGCTCAGTAATAAAAATGAGTGAACTACTGATACATGCAACAGTATGGATGAGTCTAAAAAACATGTTGAGTGAAAGTAGAAAGACATAATAGGTTATAGACTATGATTCCATTTACAAGATGTTCTAGAATAAGCAAAACTCATCTATGGTGAAAAAATGTAACAGTGGTTACCACTGGTGGGTGGATGGGGTTACTAGATGAGAGGGTGGCATGAGGAACCTTGCTAGGGTGATAAAAATGTTCTATACCTTGGTAAAGTTTGGGTTATAACGGTTTATGCATTTGCCAAAATTCATTGAATGATACACTTAAGATGGATAACAAATATTGAACTTTATTCAAAATGCATGATGTAGTGTTTTGGGGTGAAGTGTACTGATGTTTGCAATTTACTTGGAAATACTTCCATAAGTAAGATAGACAGATTAATGGATGAATATATGTGTGATAAAGTTAATATAGCAGAGTGTTAATTGTGGAATATAGGTTATGGGTATATGTGTGTGTTATTCCACAATTCTTTTATAATTTTTGTTATTTTTTATATAATAAGTATTTCAGTATTCTTGATATTTTTATCAAAAATATCAATTATAAGGTTTTATCATTTTAATAATAAAATATTGAGAAAAATGCCCTAGATTGAAAACTTCTCTGCAGTATAAAACCTTTTGTAAAGTAAACAATTATTGGATACTGGAAATGATTTCTACTTAATTTATCTGCTTCATAGTATAGAGAGTATTTTGAAAGAAAGGCCCATCTCTAAAGGGTATATAGCTCAAGAAACAAGGTCTTAACAGAGTAATTATATCAGCCTCAGGAAGCTGGGAGCCAGGGAGGTATTTTGCAAATCACCGAGAAAGATAAACCAGGGTGTGTCTGTATGTGTAGAGGGGATCAGGGATTCCTGACTCAGAGTCCAAACCACCTAAAACTGAGTCTTCCTTGCCACCTAAACTCCAAGCTCAAAAAGAAATAAGTGAGTTTGGCAAACGCATTGGCCTCACAGCCTCAGAATGGGTTGTTCCAGAAGCTTTGAGACCAGTTTCCTTGAACTTTAGGGTCATCTTTCTGCACTTTTCTATCCAGGAAAAATGGGAGGGAACAAAAGTGCTCAGAGAGTCTCAAAACTCCCTGGTCTTCAACATCCTGGGAACTCTGCTAGACTATAAGCTACATGAGGGCAGGGACACAATCTGTCTTGTTCAACACGGTTTTCTTGGCACTCGACACAGAGCCTGGTACCATAGTTAGCACTCAACAAAAACCCACTAAATATATGAATGTTTTATTGAATGAATAATATTTGTTGATTCCTGCATTGCTAATTTCTAGTCATCTTTCTAGTCTCAGGTCAACTGCCACTTCCTCCAAAAGTCAGTCCCTGAATTCCTCCTTACCATCCCAGACCATGTTAAGCCCTTCTTTTATGCACTTCTGTGGTTATTTTTCTAATCATTTAGTGCATTTTAAATGATAGTTTTGATGTCTACTTCCCCCACTTGCCTGTAAGTCCCATGAAGGCAGGGATGGTGTGCATCTTTGTTACCGCTGCACACTTAGTGTTCAGTATAGGTGATACATAGATTTAATGAATAGGTGCAGTCCTTCCCTCATCTGAGTAAATTATTCTGCCATGTGTTTGTGCTCTGCTTTTCCCAGCAGAAATTTGAGAACTAGAGAACCAGAGGCATGGCATTTAACTCTTTGTCTTCTTTGTTTTGCTGGGCACAGAATGGATATAAATCAAGCACAGTTCATGATGACTCCATCATGACACACAATGATGCTCCTTCTTTCTAGGGACAGCTTACACTAAGGTTCTGCCTACAATACACAATGACCAAACAGATGTAATAGGGACTAAACCCACAGATGTAAATATCAGTGCCTAGTCTGACAGAATGCCTTTTAATGGATCATATCAAACTATTGCCAAAGCCAGGCTCAGCTATGTTAAGAGGAGGTTAAGTAGAGACAGTTAAATCAGCCAATGTGGTTTTTGGCCCTTGGTTCTCATCTCTGCCCTTACAAATCCCAGGGTCAGCTAGGAGTGACTGGAGACTTGTCTGAAAGCTGCCCAGTAGCTGGGGGCAGTGACTATAGAATAAAGTTATCTTCTTCAAACTGCAGTCCAGGAGAGGTCTGGGGATTGGAGACCATCTGCCCTGGTGTGGCTTCAGGCACTGCCATGCAATGTGGCCTGTGGACAAAAAGAGTACAGGAGGTAGAGCCTTAGGAAGAATGCCCTCTAGGTCCACAGGAAGACATCCTGCTTATGCTGTTACAGGACCAGATGCCGATGTAGACTAGTTCCTGATGTAAATGAACCCAGGGGCTGTGGGACAGGCTCCTTGTACCACTCTTAATTTCCCTAATGATCTGCTTCCATGTGCCATGTGGAGCCACAAAAAAGGGGATAGCTTGTGCCAAGAAAGAGAAATTACTATTGAAAAGGCACTAGTAAGACCTTCACTTAGGATTTTTTTTCCTCCTCTTTGAAAACAAATAGCTTGAGTAGCAAGTATAACCTTGACTAGGATGACCACATAATTTATTGTCCAAACCATGACCCTTTTGAAAGTGAAAGAGGACCCTGTTGATAATTGTGCTGGACCACAAACCTAACCTGAGACTATCCCAGGCAATTTGGGATGCATGGTACCTGCAGCCTTGACCATCATCTTGGATGAGCTTTAAAACTCTCTTGGACCCTGGCATCCAGCCATGTGGAATGTTTCAGATGGCTGATAATCTGCAGTAGGAAGCAGAGCTGCTGGGCAGGTCTAACAGCAGAGTCTGTGAGCAGCAGAGTCACAGAGCCATCTAGCCAACTGATGATGAGCATCTGCTGTGAGGACTGGATTGTTTAGTCATCCATCAATCACTTTTCACGCTCAGAGCTGTATGTACAAGTAGGATGACTGTCAGCAGACTAGTCTTCAAATGTAAATAATGGCGGTTCACCATCACAGAGTGCTTCCTATGTGCTAGGCATTGTGCTAAGCACTTCTCATACCTTAGGTCCTACTGTATATTTGTTGATGTTTATAGCAAAGCCTTCCATGTAGAAAGATTTTGTATTTAGTGATTACCTTTATGTTTACTGTCTTACTTGATCCTCACAACAATCCAAGGAGGTAGGTGTTCCTATTCCAATGGCCAGATGAGGAAGGTGAGGCTTACCAGATAAAATAGCTTGTAAATAACTGCTAGAACTGGGACTTAAATCCAGGTATGTTCAACTGCAAATTCTATACTCTTTTTTGGTATCACACCTAGCTAATGTGTTAATTCAACAAATATTTGCAAGTTAGACACCATGTGGCAAAGACTGTGCTAAGTGTTAGGTGTAAATATGCACTGGGCAGTGGGCTCAAGCTGTGAAAAGGCAGCAACATTTTCTGCCTCAAACAGCTCCTTTAGCGGGAGAGACAGGCACACAAACACATAATTTGAATACAATGGACTGGACACCATACTCTACATAATATTTCAATGAAATATAAAATACACAATAATATTGTATGATTATTAATATCATATGAACTGCATTTATATATTCTATTATGTTTCTATTTTGTAAATAAATATGTAGGATATGTACAAAGTGCTGTGGGAGCACAACAGAGAGGAAAGTGAGAAGGTTTCACAGAGAGGGTAACATTCAGGATGGGCTTTGGAGGGCGCCTAGGAGCTCGTCAGGCAGAGAAGTGAGGCAACCAAGCCCACACTTGGCAGAAGGAATAGACTGAAAAGGCACAGGAGAGAATGAGACATGTTTGGAAAACAGCAAGCAGACTGATGAGTCTTCCTCTGTGAGAATGGCCCACTTGAGGATTTACAGGTAAATTTATATGATACCTGGGGTTTGCTTTAAAATGGTCCAGAAAAACCAAAGTGTGTGGAATGGGGGAGGAGAGGAAATAGATAAAACAAGAATGAGAGGAATTGGATAATTTTGAAGCAGCAGGATAAGTATAGGGAGATTAATTTCAGTATGCTTTTCACTTTTGCATATGCCTGAAATTTTCCATAGTAAAATATTTTTTGAAAGAAAAAAAGCAGTTTGGTGGAGATGGCACAAAGAGAAGGTGGAGGAAAGTGTTCAAAGGTGAGGCCGATGAACTAGGTGGCATGGTTGGTGTGAGGGTGGGAGGGCAGACAATGAAAGGTCCTCACAAGCCAGGCTAAGTATTCGGGACTTAATCCAGTATTTAATAGCGAGACATTAAAGGATTTTAATCGTAGGGTTGACAAACTCATTGCATATTTAGAAGAGATCACTGGCACTGTATAGGAATGGATTATGAGGCAGGGAGTGGAGAGGTGGGGAAGCAGGTCCAGGTAAGAAGTGATGGGGGCCAGGCAATTAAGGAAAAAGAGGGCAGAGTTCCAGTCTTTGCGTTTTCTTCTGAGTACAATGGGAAACCACTGGAGGGTTTTAGGCAAGGATCAAATATGATTTGATTTTCATTTTTAAAAGATCCCTTGAGCTATTATGTGGAATCTGGACCAGGGAAGGGTAGGCATGGGTAGAAGTGGGGAGACTGATGAAGACTTTTGCCAAAGTCCAGATGATGTGACTTGGATTAGTGGCAATAGAGTTGACAGGAGTAGATGGATCCTAAATATGGAAATTGAATTGGTGGGAATTGGAAATGGATAGATTAGGTGTGTTGTAGAAGAGGGAGAAATAAAGGATATCTCCCAGGTTTCTGGGATAAAGAATTAGGTGGAGGGTGGTGCCATTTGCTAAAGTAGGACACAGGGAGGAAATGAGGAGTCTACCATGTGAAAGAAAATGGCAGCTGGCAAAGGTTTTCAAAAAGGAATACCTTTCTGAAACTTGAAATAAATTTCAGTGGATTTTGGTAGCGCATATAGGTTACAGAAAAATGTACTTAGACTGTGAGGCCTGCAGTTCCTACAACCAATACTCATTAGAGTATATTATTTATTACTTTATTGCATAAAAGAGCTAATTATCAAACAAAATATGAAAAGTTTAGCAATCATCCAGGCTTCATTTTATGAATGCTCAGAGAAGAAATGATTTGTACAAGGTTACAGTAAGTTTGTGACAGGTCAAGGTCTACAAGCCAAATCTCCTGACACCCAGCTTTGTTTTCTTTCTGCACAGAAATTTATATTCTTTCTGAGTTCTTTCTGAATTAGAATTGACTGTGTCTTGACCCTTTTCTCCCTGTCTCCTTGGACCCCTTTTCTCTGCCTAAGTATGTGTATATAAGCAAATATATGAGAAATACCATCTAACTCCTTTCTCTCTCTCTATCTTTCTTTCTTTTCTTTTCTTGCGCGCGGTTGAGGGTGGGGCGGGCTTCTTCTGAGGGGGAGGGATTGATTTTTTCAGGTTGCAGGGATGCGGGGGAGGAGTGAGCGGCTAGGGGGCGGGAGGGAGGCAGTGGAGGTCTTCTGAGCGGGAGGGAGTGTTTTTTCTGAGAGTCGTGGATTTCTTCTTGCTTCGTTCTTTCTTTCTTTTAGGAGTCTTTTCTTCTGGGAGTTCTCTTTCTTTCGTTCTTGAGGGGGTTCTTTCTTCTTTTTCTTTCTTTCTTTCTTTCTTTCATTTATTTTCTTTCTTCTTTCTTCTTCTTTCTTTCTTCTCCTCTTCTTTTCTTTCTTCTTTCTCTCTCTTTCCCCTCCTTCCCTCCCTCCCTCCCTCCCTCCTTCCTTCCTTCCTTCGTTCCTTCCTTCCTTCCCTTTTTCTTTTTTTTTAAAGATGGGATCTTGGTCTGCTAGGAGGCTGGAGTGCAAGGACACTACCATAGCTCACTGCAGCCTTAAACTCCTGGGCTCAAGTGATCCTCCCACCTCAACCTTGCAAAGTCCTGGGACTACAGGTCCTGGCTACCATGCCAAGCTCATAGAATTTCTTTATGATTGGGCCATATGTCTTTTTTTATTAATACCTATATTATTTTAAAATATTTTTGCAGCCTCTTGAGAATTTAACTTGGAAGACATTAAAAGAGAAGATTTAAGATGGTAAAAAAAATTATCTCTGAAAACAAAAAGTATAAGGCTATTATTCATACTCATGAAGCAGATACTTCCCCCCACTGTGAGTCTGTTGTGCTCTTTTCTCTGAGTTCTGTGATCTTTCCATGACTCCTTTTTTGACTTCTGAAAGCACATTCAGGGCCCGTCTGTGTTTATTGAAACACATGACCTGATAAACTTGCGATTGCAGAGCTGGTCGTTCCTCTATCTGTAGGGAATGTTTCACACTGCACTTAAACCCTAATCCTCCCAAAGATAATCCATAGGATTAAAGGCTCTAGCACTGTCATTCTGGTGTTTTGGTTAGTTCACTATTTAAAACGCTTGCCTTTTTCTGAACCGAAGTTGCCTTCAATGTATTTCACTGCCTCCCAAGGTTGCTTGATGAGCTGACAATTGATTCCTACAGTCTCGCTGGCAAATGAGGAATTCTTACAATTTACTACTATCTAAATACAATTCTATTTTTGCAGTATCTCAATGCCCTAGTTTGGTCCCCTTGCTTCTTCTTTATAATGATTTATCTTTTCTCACCTTTTCTCTACTTGTTGAGGGAGATTGACTCTAGGAATAATGTGGACAGGCTTGATTTCATCTGTATCAAAAATTATTTAAGTCCATAAAATCTATATGTATGGACATTCACAGTGCCTGATATTAGCTACCTTTTGTTGAGTGCTTATGCGAACCAAACACTAAGCTAAAAAATTTACATATATTATCTTATCACATCCTTACAGCACCCACTTGAAGCATGTTATGGGCTGAACTGTGTGACCCTCCCTAATTGGTATGCTGCAGTCTTAACCCCTAGTCCCTCAGGATGTGATCTTATGTGGCCTTTAGAGAGGTAATAAAGGTAAAATGAGATGATTAAATTGTGTCCTTATAAAAAGGGGAAATTTGGATACAGGCATGTGTGTGGGGAGAACATCATGTGAACATGAGGACAGCCATCTATAAGCCAAGGGGAAAGTTCCAAAAGAGATCCTTCTCTCACAGCCCCTAGGAGAAACCAACTCTGCAGACAGTATGATCTCAGCCTTTTAGCCCCCAGAATTGTGAGATGATACTTTTCTGTTGTTTAAGTAACCCCTCTCCAAGTTTGTGGTGCTTTGTTATAGCAATCCTAGAAGACTAATGCAAGAGAGTATTACTATTAACCCCACTCTACAGATGAATAAGCTGAGGTGCAGAAATGTAACTGACATGTGCAAGGACATAAAGTAAATAAGGGCAAAGCTGAGATTTGAACCCAGTTCAATCTCACCTGAGAACCTGCTCCCTTGTTGTCATGTCACCTATTTGCCTAGTCTCTGGCTAGCCCGCAAGACTAACTTATTATTGTATTAATCCTAAAGAGTTAAATCACCGGCAAAATGTACCTCCTTGAATTTTGTAACTACACAGCAAAACAACAGTCACTTAAAAGCCATATTGAAATTATTTTTACGTTTAAGAACTTTTTTGTGGGGGGAGGCAGGGAAAAGGCATAGCTGGGAGATAGATGCACTTATTACTGAGAAATTGTTCCTGGGGCACCCAGAGCAATATTTCTTAGCCTAAAGCTGTCAAGTCAATATTGCCCAACAAATGGGCTTCTTTAGTCATTGTCGCTCCCTGCAATGTGGGGCTCTGAGACTCAGTTTAGTCATTTGCTGGGATACTTCTTGAGACTGGTTAGGCCAGCACAATCTGATTTCTTTCCTTTTGTTCATGCCAGAAAGTGATGGAAAGGCAGAACAAGCACTAAATCACTTCTATTCCGTGTGTTCAAAGGCTGGTTTTAAGTTACTTTCTGTGAAACAGTTGAGCCTAAATTTACTTGATCTGGATACAAAAGTTTCTCTGTGGAAACATATTGGGCATATTAGAGACTCTCCCAGGGTAGGACAGCAGTTTGGATTATGTAGCAAAATATTTCAAACCAAGTACTATGTGCTAATGGTTTATATACATGTGATGATAAGATAAAAGGGCCTTTTGGAGTTACGCTCGAAGACACTAATTAAATTCGCATCAACAAGTCAACATATTGGTCTCATATGGATTTGAGCACTTTGGAAATTGGAAATGCTTTTGTTTTGATACAATTAATTAAATTCACACATTTTGCTGATATTGAATAGTCACCTTAAAACACAGATGGCAAAAATTGAAGCTTTGAACAGCACTTTTGAATGCATTTCTGTGTTGCTGAGTAAATTAGAATAGTTTTTCCTTTCAAGGAGCTAATTGACTCAAATTTTCAAAATTTCATGGCAGATAGTGAACAGTTGATTCTTTCTCAACAAATTCAATCCAAATGATGCATGCTTTTACTTAACTGCTACAGGCTTAACTGCAGTTTTAAATTATTCTCAATGCAGAGGCAATAAAGCATTTCAGTAAATACGTCTCAGAGGAGAATTTAAGAAGAAAAAGCACAAGTATTCCCAGTAACCACTGTTCAGGTCACTGTTTGAAACTACAAGGCACATGTCAAAGAATTATGACCTGCCATGGGCAGTATTTTTCAGTTAGGAGTTTATAAATATCTCAAGGGCCTGAAGAAATGACTCCAAACAGAAAACGAGTAAACCCTACAGGAATACTTCATTTGAAAACTAAATATCTGCAGCCTTGTCTTGTCAATAAAATTGGATTTCTCTCTGTTATTATGTTGTTTCTACTTATGACTGCATCATAATGGAAATCTAGGGAGAAAAGCACGTGTGTGGAGTCTTCAACATGGCTGTGCCTTAGCAACAGGAGCTACTTGCCAAAATGAAGGAGTTTGCTTCCTGACATTCCTTCTCCTTGTTCTTGGCTCCTTAAATCATGAATTGCAAAAGGCCAAAAGGATTTGCTCATTTTGCCCAGCTTGAAAACGTAATCTATGCTTTAGAACACTAAGATGGATAATTAAATTCGCTTCAGTAGATGTTGATCTAGTGATGATTGTGCATAAAGCCCTGCATTTGGTGCTGGCAAGCTGGTGGGAAAGAGGCAGGGTGGCAGAGGCGACAATGATAAAGAGATGAGTGAGAGATGGTGTCTACCCTCTCGAATAATAGCTAACATTTAGTGAATACATCCTATGCCCCAGACACTGTGCTAAGCACTTGAAACCCCTTACTTAATTTAATGACTCTGTAGGTGGGTGCTATTTGTTTACACATTATACAGATGATAAAACTGAGGCTCAGAGAAATCAAGTAACTGCTGCTGCTTCTCATTCACCTTTGCTGGCACATCTTCCTCTCCACCTGACTCTGCAGCACCCCAGGGCTTAGTATTTGGCTCTCTTCTTGGTCTATACTCACTCACCTCATGATCTTATTTAGTTTTGTGGCTTTAGATACCACATATATTTTTAATAGGCATCTCAGACTTTACAGGTCCTAAATAGAGATCCTGATCTTCCCCCTCCTTAAGAAGTGCTCCTTCCCTTGTCTTCCCAGTCTGAGCTGATGGAAACTTCATTCTTCCTCTTCTTAGGCTAAAAATATCTTTTTCTCATATCTTTTGAGTGTATCTAGAATCTGACTACTCTTCATCTTCAAGGCTACCATTTTGGTCTGAGCCACTGTCTTCTATTGCCTGAATGACTACTGTAGCTTCCTAACAAGCCTCTCAACTTCTTTCCTGAAGGTTATTGCTGTGTAATAAATTGCCACAAACTTAGCAGCTTAAAACACTCATGTATTATCTTGCAGTTTTGTAAATCAGAAGTCCAGAGGGCTCAGATGGGTTCTCTGCTTAGGGTTTCAAAAGGCTGAAGTCAAAGTGTCAGCCAGGCTGGACTCTTACTTGAAAGCTTTGGGGGCAAAATCCACTCCAAGCTCATTTAGGCTGTAGGCAGAATCCAGATACTCATGGCTGTAGGTCTGAGGACTGTTTTCTTGCTGGCTGCCGGCTGGGGGTCACTCTGGAATGCTACAGGCTACACACATTTCTTCTCAAGCAGTCCTCTCCATCTTCAAAGCCAGCAATGGCATACCAAATTCCCCTTGTGCTTCAGATCCATCTAACTCCCTCTTTTGCTACCAGCTGGAGAAAACCCTCTGCTTTTATTATTATTATTAAATTATACTTTAAGTTCTGGGGTACATGTGCAGAACATGCAGGTTTGTTATATAGGTATACACGTGCCATGGTGGTTTGCTGCACCCATCAACCCATCATCTACATTAGGTATTTCTCCAAATGCTATTCTTCCCCCAGCCCCCCACCCCCTGACAGGCCCCGGTGTGTGATAGTCCCCTTCCTGTGTCCATGTGTTCTCATTGTTCAACTCCCACTTATGAGTGAGAACATGCCTTGTTTGATTTTCTGTTCTTGTGATAGTTTGCTGAGAATGATGGTTTCCAGTTTCATCTGTGTCCCTGCAAAGGACATGAACTCATCCTTTTCATGGCTGCATAGTAGTAAATGGTATGTATGTGCCACATT
Organism: Rhinopithecus roxellana; assembly: GCF_007565055.1. NCBI lineage: Eukaryota > Metazoa > Chordata > Mammalia > Primates > Cercopithecidae > Rhinopithecus > Rhinopithecus roxellana. The sequence continues at coordinate 55,765,888 of NC_044555.1, read as the reverse complement.
TTCTTTATCCAGTCTATCACTGATGGGCATTTGCGTTGGTTCCAAGTCTTTGCTATTGTGAACAGTGCCGCAATAAACATACGTGTGCATGTGTCTTTATAGTAGAATAATTTATAATCCTTTGGGTATATATCCAGTAGTGGGATTGCTGGGTCAAATGGTATTTCTAGTTCTAGATCCTTGAGGAATCGCCACACTGTTTTCCATAATGGTTGAACTAGTTTACAATCCCACCAACAGCGTAAAAGTGTTCCTATTTCTCCACATCCTCTCCAGCATCTGTTGTTTCCTGACTTTTTAATGATCGCCATTCTAACTGGTGTGAGATGGTATCTTATTGTGGTTTTGATTTGCATTTCTCTAATGACCAGTGATGATGAGATTTTTTTCGTATGTCTGTTGGCTGCGTAAATGTCTTCTTTTGAGAAGTGTCTGTTCATATCCTTCACCCACTTTTTGATGGGGTTGTTTGTTTTTTCTTGTAAATTTGTTTAAGTTATTTATAGATTCTTGATATTAGCCCTTTGTCAGATGGATAGATTGCAAAATTTTTCTCCCATTCTGTATTGTCTGTTCACTGTGATGATCGTTTCTTTTGCTGTGCAGAAGCTCTTTAGTTTAATTAGATCCCATTTGTCTATTTTGGCTTTTGTTGCCATTGCTTTCGGTGTTTTAGTCATGAAGTCTTAACCCTCTACTTTTGAAGGGCTCACTTGATTGGGTCAGGTCCAACCAAGTCATCTCCATACCTTAAAGTCAACTGACTTGGAACTTTAATTATTTCTGTAAAATCTCTTCAGAGCTGTACCCAGATCAACATTTAGTTGAATAAACAGGAAACAAAAATTTGGGGGGCTGAGGTGGGGATCCATATTTAGAAAGCTGCCCATAAAATAAAAAGGAATTAATATAAGAATGCTGCCTACCATACCTCCCTGCAGCTTTTTCTCCACTCAGCAGCTAATGTGATCCTGTTCAAATGTAAGCGAGATCCTGTCATTCCTGTACCCACAATCCTCTAGTGGCTCCTCATCTCCTTACCATGTCCAAAGTCAAACTCTTCATCATGTCCCACAAGGCCCTCATGATCTGGACTGTGCCCCTTATCACTCTGACTTCTTCTCCTACTTTCTCTCTCTCACTTACCCTTCTCCTCACTTGCTTTCCCTCTGGACATACTTGAGTGCTCCAAGCACGATCCCACTTCAGGGCCTTTGTATAAGCTGTTTGGTCAGCTTGGGATGACTTTCCCCCTGATAACGACTTACCTTAATATTTCTACTCAATTTTCACCCTCTCACTAAGGTCTTTTTTGACAACTTTTTTGAAGTTACACCCTACTCCATACTCCCTAAGCCCCCTTCCTGCTTCAGTTTCTTCCAGATCCTTTATTACTCTCTAACATAAAATATGTAAATACATGAAATATAGTTTACACTTTTATGTTGTTTATTGCCTTTCTCTTAGAATGTAAGACCCACAAGGGATTTTGTTCACTGATGTATCCCTAACACCTAGTACAATGTCTGGAACAGAGCAGGCACTCAATAAATATGTGTTAAATGAATGAATCAGTGAGCTTGCCCAAAGTCACACGCACTAGTAGTAAGTGACAGAGTTGGAATTTAACACATACCATGAAACACATACCACCTGTCTGGAGCTTAGAATCAGATGGTAAGGGTGAGGATAAACAAAGTTAGGACTATAGTACAAAATGCTCTAAGGAAAATGCCGCAGAGGAGATGCCAACCAAAGATTCTAGAATTTTCGAGGATAGAGAAGTCATACCTGGCTGTGGTGATCAAGATGAGACAGAAGGGTAAAAGACAGAGACACGGAGGATAAGCAATGTGGAAATGGAGGCAGAGATTGGGGTAATGAAGCTACAAACCAATGAAAGACAAGGAATGCTAGGTAGCCACAGTGAGTGTGGCTTTCCTGACACCTTGGTTTCAAATTTTGGTCTTTATAACTGTGATAGAATGAAGTTCTATTGTTTTAAGTCACCAAGTCTATGGTAATTTGTTATGGCAGCCCCGTGAAAGCACTGAAAGAGGTTTGAAGGATGAGTAGGATTGCTGTGGATTCTGTGCTGCACTCTTTCAATTCCCTGTCAGGTCCAAAAGATTTGTTCATCCAGCTCCTAGGGTTCTGTGGGTTGCCAGTCTTCAGCTGTCAGCCCTTTATAGGAACTATTTCTGCTGAAGAGGGGACCTTGTCCATAGCAACGTCCCTGTCCTGCAGATAGTTTGCATCCAATGACTGTCCAAAATGGGGGTTGTATTAGTTATCAGTTGATGCATAATAAATTATCACACACTTAATGGCTGAAAGCAACACATATTTATTATCTCACAGTTTCTGTGGGTCAGGAGTCTGGACATAGCTTTACTGAGTTATCTGCTTAGGGTCTTACAAGGCTTTCAAGGTATCAGCCAGGCCACATTATCATCTGGAGGCCTGTCTGGGGCAGAATTCACTTCTAAACTCAGGTTGTTGGCAGAATTCATTTCCTTACTGTTGAAGAGCTGAGGCCCCTGGCTTCTGGCTTCTTGCTGATTATTGGTTGGAGGCTGCCCTTAGCTCCTGGAGGCCATCGGACAGTCCCATACCACATGGGCTTTCTCAACCTGGATATCTTATCAATCCAACAAATAAAGTCTCTAAAGTGACTTTGGTAGCAAGACAGTCTTATACGGCATAATATAATCATAAAGCTGACATCCTATTTCCTTTGCTGTATTCTGTTGATTAGGAGCAAGTTACTAGGTCCAGTACGTGAACACCAGTAGGCAGGGATGACTGGGGGAGCATCTTAGAGTCTGTTTGCCACAGGAATATAAAGGCCCGATCCCCTCGTTTTCACTGGAGACAGCTGTGAAGGGCCATCCTGGGTTTTTATCTTTTTGTGGGCTTAGCTGTGGCATTGTGTGATCACACTATGGCCCACATTTTCCCTCTGCCCACTCTGACTTCATTTCCTTCCATTCCACAGGTTGATCCTGACAGCATTCCCTTATAAATGATCTTCACTCTCATTTCCAACTCAGAATCTGGGGAACCATATCTGTGGCAAGGATTTTCATACGTGGAGGTGAAGAGGCTCTCGGAGGGTATTCCAGGATGAGAGAATTTATTAAAATACTCAATAAAAATGTAGGGTCTGTGGGTGAGGGAAACAATGGGATATCCAATTAGAGTGGGTGAAAGAAAAGGATGGAATGTGAGGCTAGAAATTTAGGCTGGGGCCACTGTGTGGAGGACCCTGAATGGCATACTCAGAAGAGTGGGGTAATGGGAAACCTTGGAGGATTTTGAGCACAAGACATTAGCACCAGGCTTTGATTATGATTCTGACAACAAACTGTTTCAAATACTTTAGGAGGGCCTTATATCTGTTAAAAGAATGATGTAGTAAAAATATGTAAAGTGGCTTCCAGGGGAGCTCTCTTATACATGTAGGCCTAGAGTTTTCTCTCTTAGGGACAAAATGAAGCTTGTGGCTGTTATGAGTTGAACTGGAATTCACATGTTGAAATCCTAACCCCCAGTACTTCAGAATGTGACTCTATTTGGAGATATGGTCTTTACGTAGGGATGATCAAGTTAAGATGACGTCAGTACACTTCTCAAAAGATGACATTTATGCAGCCAACAAACATACGAAAAAAAGCTGAACATCATTGATCATTAGAGAAATGCAAATCTAAACCACAATGAGATAACATCTCATGCCAGTCAGAATAGCGATTATTACAAAGTCAAAAAGCAACCAATACTTCTGAGGTTGCAGAGAAAAAGGAATGCTTTTGCACTCACGTGGGAGTATAAATTAGTTCAACCATGTGGAAAATGGATTGTGAGGAACTGTGAATCCCTCAAAGACCTGGAAGCAGAAATTTAACCCAGCAATTCCATTACTAGGTATATACCCAAAGGAGTATAAATCATTCTATTACAAAGATACATGCATGTGTATGTTCATTGCAGTAATATGCACAATAGCAAAGACATGGAATCAACCCAAATGCCCATCAGTAGTAGGCTGGATAAAGAAAATGTGGTACATACACACCATGGAATACTATGCAGCCATAAAAAGGGACAAGATCACGTCCTTTGCAGGGACATGGATAGAGCTGGAAGCCATTATCTTCAGCAAACTAAGGCAGGTACAGTAAATGAAAACACTGCATATTCTCACTTTTAAGTGGGAGCTGAACAATGAGAACACATGGACACAGGGAGGGGAGCAACACACACTGGGACCTGTTAGAGAGTGGGGGTGGGGGAAGGGAGAGCATCAGGAAGAATAGCTAATGGATGTTGGGCTTAATACCAAGGTGATGAATTGATCGATGCAGCAAACCACCATGGCTCACGCTTACCTGTGTACCAAACCTGCATATCTTGCACATATACTCTGGAACTTAAAATAAAGATTGAAGGAAAAAAAAAGATGAAGGCAGTAGTCTGGGCCCTAATCCAATGTGACTGCTGTTGTTATAAAAAAGGGAAACTTGGTGTCCATCAATGGATAAAAAAATGTGGTACATATACACCATGGAATACTATGCAGCCATAAAAAGGAATGAGATCATATCCTTTTCAAGGACATGAATGAAGCTGGAAGCCATCATCCTCAGCAAACTAACACCGAAAAAGAAAACCAAATACTGCATGTTCTCACTCATACATGGGAGTTGAACAATGAAAACACATGGACACAGGAGGGGAACAACACACACCGGGGCCAGTCGGGGGCTGGGGGCGAGGGGAGGAAGAGCATTGGGACAAATAGCTGATGAATGCAGGACTTAAAACCTAGATGATGGGTTGATATGTGCAGCAAACCACCATGGCACACATATAACTATGTCACAAACCTACATGTTCTGCACTTGTATCCCGGAACTTAATATAAAATTTTAAAAAAGGGAAAGTTGAATTTGTGGATGCACACACATGTCCACACACGCACAAGGAGAATACCACGTGAAGATGAAGGCAGAGATTGGAATGATGAAGCTGTAAGCCGAGGAACACCAAGGATTGCTGGCCATCACCAGAAGCTAGGAGAGAGATTCGGAGCAGACTTCCTCAGAGCTCTCAGAAGGAATCAAACTTGCCGACACCTTGGTTTCAGACTTCTAGCCTCCAGAACTGTGAAACGACAGATTCCCATTGTTTAAGCCACCCAGTTTGTGGCATTTAGTTATGGCAGCCCTAGCAAATTAGTACAATAGCTCTTTCTCCTCAGTTTCCTGGCCGTGAGCTCTGTGAGAAAGAGACCATGTCTGTGATTGCTCACTGTATCAGTTAGGATGCTTCAGGCTTCAAGCAACAGAAAACTTAACTAAAAGTGGTTTGAAACATAACAGCATTTATTATTTCACATGAGAATATCAGAGGTAGGACTGTCCCAAAATGGATTAAATCAACAGCTTAATGATGACAGGGCTTAAGGTTAGCTACCTTGCTCTGGTTTCAGGGCTTGAGATCTTTGGGACCACTCAGATGATCCTAATTAGAGATAGACTCCATGTGATGTATGGTTTATTTCCACTTCATGCTGCCTATTATCTCATCTTTTCAGGTCCTGACCCTAGATGATGGGGGGTTTTCAGGGCCCCCAACCTTCGCAGACCCTATATTCCACATTTGTTTTTATCATTCTGTATTCCACATTTTTTTTCTCTCTAATACTGTCAGAAATGTTTCTCAGCCTCTCAGTCACTTCTATATTGGTGAAAGCCCCATGGACAAAAGTGGATCAAATACCTCTTTTGGTTTCCTGATTCAGCTCTGTTTCTAGGCTTGGTAATTCTCCACTCTTTCATTATTTCTTTGATAATTATAGAAATGTGTTCTTTTAAAAATATTGTCTTTTCTCATTTTTCTTTAGCAGAAAGGCAGGTCTGAATTAACTCATCTTTAATGATCAGAAACGGAACTCTATCTTTTTAGACTTTATCACTAAAACAAAAATTATACAAGCTACTTCAGTAGCCCCCCTCTCTCTCAAGAAGGAGCCATTATTTTGAATTTAGTTTTTATAATTTCATACATTTGATGCATAGGTGCATATCCTCAAACAACGCATGGTATTGTTTTTATAAATGACATTATACTGTATTCTTCTGCAGCTTTCTTTTTCTGTCCAGTATGTTTTTGATATTTATCCCATTTTGTTATGCTAAAGACATGGCATATTAATGATACTTGCCTCATAGTATTCCTTATACGATTGTACCACAATTACTCATTCATTCTCCTATTGATGAACATTGGGGTTATTTGCGTTTTAAAATGTGCAGTCTGCTCAGGCCAAAATATTTGTATTTGACTCAACAAAGATGAGAAAGCAGTGCTTCTTAGACAATCAAAAGGCTTAGATGAAAGTTCCATGCTCAAAAATGTCCCAAGGGAAATTAAAAATTCTCAGTTGACAAATGAAGACCAGAACTTGATAACTCCACAAAATTCTTCGAGTAAAAATTTGATTAAATATGATAAAGGAAATGGGGGCCCCATCCTTATCCAAGGGTCCTAAGTGTCCATTGGTACAAAGTGCTGGGATAGACAAAGGACAGAACTGGTCACGTGGCTGTGGTACTAGATCCCCGGCAGGGCAGGGGAGCTGGCTTTGCTGCTGCAGGGTACACAGACCTTGGTTCCAGATATGGACCATCATGTGTAAGTCTCTTTACCCCTGTTTCCTTACCCATATTGAAGTTGTGCAATCTTTTTATGGACTTACTCCTTTTTTTATATTATACTTTAAGTTCTAGGGTACATATGCACAACATGCAGGTTTGTTACATATGTATACATGTGCCATGTTGGTGTGCTGCACCCATTAACTCATCATTTACATTAGGTATAACTCCTAATGCAATCCCTCTCCCCTCCCCCCTCCCCATGATAGGCCCCGGTGTGTGATGTTCCCCTTCCTGTGTCCAAGTGACCTCATTGTTCAATTCCTACCTATGAGTGAGAACATGCAGTATTTGGTTTTCTGTTCTTGTGATAGTTTGCTGAGAATGGTGGTTTCCAGCTGCATCCATGTCCCTACAAAGGACACGAACTCATCCTTTTTTATGGCTGCATAGTATTCTGTGGTGTATATGTGCCACATTTCCTTAATCCAGTCTGTCACTGATGGACATTTGGGTTGATTCCAAGTCTTTGCTATTGTGAACAGTGCTGCAATAAACACACGTGTGCATGTGTCTTTATAGCAGCATGACTTATAATTCTTTGGATACATACCCAGTAATGGGATGGCTGGGTCAAATGGTATTTCTAGTTCTAGATCCTTGAGGAATCTCCACACTGTTTTCCACAATGGTTGAAGTAGTTTACAGTCCCACCAACAGTGTAAAAGTGTTCCTATTTCTCCACACCCTCTCCAGCACCTGTTGTTTCCTGATTTTTTAATGATTGCCATTCTAACTGGTGTGAGATGGTATCTCATTGTGGTTTTGATTTGCATTTCTCTGATGGCGAGTGATGATGAGCATTTTTTCATGTGTCTGTTGGCTGTATGAACGTCTTCTTTTGAGAAGTGTCTGTTCATATCATTTACCCACTTTTTGATGGGGTTGTTTGTTTTTTTCTTGTACATTTGATGGAGTTCTTTATAGGTTCTGGATATAAGCCCTTTGTCAGATGAGTAGATTGCAAAAATTTTCTCTCATTCTGTGGGTTGCCTGTTCACTCTGATGGTAGTTTCTTTTGCTGTGCAGGAGCTCTTTAGTTTAATTAGATCCCATTTGTCAATTTTTGCTTTTGCTGCCGTTGCTTTTGGTGTTTTAGACATGAAGTCCTTGCCCATGCCTATGTCCTGAATGGTACTACCTAGGTTTTCTTCTAGGGTTTTTATGGTTTTAAGTCTAATATTTAAGTCTCTAATCCATCTTGAATTAATTTTCGTATAAGGAGTAAGGAAAGGATCCAGTTTCAGCTTTCTACTTATGGCTAGCCAATTTTCCCAGCACCATTTATTAAATAGGGAATCCTTTCCCCTTTTCTTGTTTTTGTCAGGTTTGTCAAAGATCATATGGCTGTAGATGTGTGGTATTATTTCTGAGGACTCTGTTCTGTTCCATTGGTCTATATCTCTGTTTTGGTACCAGTACCATGCTGTTTTTGTTACTGTAGCCTTGTAGCATAGTTTGAAGTCAGGTAGTGTGATGCCTCCTGCTTTGTTCTTTTGGCTTAGGATTGTCTTGGCAATGCGGACTCTTTTTTGGTTCCATATGAACTTTAAAGCAGTTTTTTCCAATTCTGTGAAGAAAGTCGTTGGTAGCTTAATGGGGATGGCATTGAATCTATAAATTACCTTGGGCAGTATGGCCATTTTCACAATGTTGATTCTTCCTATCCATGAGCATGGTATGTTCTTCCATTTGTTTGTGTCCTCTTTTATTTCACTGAGCAGTGGTTTGTAGTTCTCCTTGAAGAGGTCCTTTCATCCCTTGTAAGTTGGATTCCTAGGTATTTTATTCTCTGAAGCTATTGTTAATGGGAGTTCATTCATGATTTGGCTCTCTGTTTTTCTGTTACTGGTGTATAAGAATGCTTGTGAATTTTGCACATTGATTTTGTATCCTGAGACTTTGCTGAAGTTGCTTATCAGTTTAAGGAGATTTTGGGCTGAGAAAATGGGGTTTTCTAAATATACAATCATGTCATCAGCAAACAGGGACAATTTGACTTCTTCTTTTCCTAACTGAATACCCTTTATTTCTTTCTCTTGCCTGAAGCCTTCTTCTCTCAACTTGTCAAAGTCATTCTCCGTCCAGCTTTGTTCCGTTGCTGGCGATGAGCTGTGTTCCTTTGGTGGGGGAGATATTCTCTGATTTTTTGAATTTCCAGCTTTTCTGCCCTGCTTTTTCCCCATCTTTGTGGTTTAATCTGCCTTTGGTCTTTGATGATGGTGAAGTACTGATGGGGTGTTGGTGTGGGTGTCCTTTCTGTTTGTTAGTTTTCCTTCTAACAGTCAGGACCCTCAGCCATAAGTCTGTTGGAGTTTGCTTGAGGTCCACTCCAGACCCTGTTTGCCTGGGTATCAGCAGCGGAGGCTGCAGAAGATAGAATATTGCTGCACAGCGAGTGTTGCTGTCTGATTCTTGCTCTGGAAGCTTCATCTCAGGGGTGTACCCTGCCGTGTGAGGTGTGAGGTGTCGGTCTGCACCTAGTGGGGGATATCTCCCAGTTAGGCTACTCAGGGGTCAGGGACCCCCTTGAGCAGGCACTCTGTCCGTTCTCAGATCTCAACCTCCATGCTGGGAGATCCACTGTTCTCTTCAAAGCTGTCAGACAGGGACATTTACCTCTGCTGAGGTTTCTGCTGCTTTTTGTTTAGCTATGACCTGTCCCCAGAGGAGGAGTCTACAGAGGCAGGCCGGCCTCCTTGAGCTGTGGTGGGATCCACCCAATTCGAGATTCCTGGTGGCTTTGTTTACCTACTTAAGCCTCAGCAATGGCAGGCGCCCCTCCCCCAGCCTCGCTGCTGCCTTGCAGTTAGATCTCAGACTGCTGTGCTAGCAATGAGGGAGGCTCCGTGGGAGTAGGACCCTCTGGGCCAGGTGTGGAATATAATCTCCTGGTGTGCCGTTTGCTAAGACCCTTTGTAAAGTGCAGTATTAGGGTGGGAGTTACCCGATTTTCCAGGTGTTGTGTGACTCAGTTTCCACTGGCTAGGGAAAGGAATTCCCTTCCCCGTTGTGCTTCCCAGGTGAGGTAATGCCTCGCCTTGCTTCAGCTCTCACTGGTTGGGCTGCACCCGCAGACCAGTGCCAACTGTCCGACATGCACCAGTGAGATGAACCCGGTACCTCAGTTGAAAATGCAGAAATCACCCATCTTCTGTGTCGCTCACGCTAGGAGCTGGAGGCTGGAGCTGTTCCTATTTGGCCATCTTGGACGCACCCCCTGGACTTACTCCTTTTTGATAAACTTTAAAATCCTTTTCCTCCCTTCATATTGCTTTTTCATCCTTTGCTTTTTTCCTAACGCTTCCTTATGAAAATTTTCAAACATCCAGCAAAGTTGAAAGAAATTTGCAATGAACAACCACATGGTACCATTGGATTTTACAATGAACATTTTCTTATTTTTGCTTCATTATCCATCTCTCCATCTGTCTATGTCTGTTCCCATTTATCCATCCATCTTATTTTTTTTCTGATGCATTGGACAGCAGGTTGCAGACATTAGTGTACTTTACCTCTAAACCCTTCAGCATGAATATCATTAAGTTCAATATTTGTTATTTTTTAATTTAAGTAAAATTCACATACAATGAAATGCAGTGATCTTATGAGTACCATTCTATAAGGTCTGATAAATGCACACATCATATAATTCTAACCCCTATCAAGATACAGACCGTTGTCAACAGCCCAGAAAGCACCCCCATGCTCCTTCCCAGTCAATCTCTGCCTTCACCCTCCACAGGAAACCACTGTTCTGATTTTTCTACTGTAGTTATTTTTAATAACTTTTATTTGGAAATAATTTCAAACTTAGAGAAAAGTTGCAAGAAAAATAATACTACAAAGGCCACCCAGATACTCTTCACCCAGATCCACCTCTCATTAACATTTAACTAATTTGTTTTGGCATTTGCTTTCTTTCTATGTATATAGATTTTTGTTTTTAACCTGGCATGATGGCATGCACCTGTAATCCCAGCTACGCTGGAGGCTGAGGTGGGAAGGTTGCTTGAGCCCAGGACTTTGAGACTAGCCTGAGCAACATAGTGAAACTCATACTTCTAAATTTTTTAAAAATAAAAATAAAAGATGTTTTTTCCTGAAGCACTTGAGATTAAGTAGCATGCAACCATAGATTAATTTTGCCCCCTATAGAAGTTCATAGAACTTCACACAGCATGACTTTCATTTTTGAATTTGTATGAAGGTAATATATTCACACAGTTAAAAGAATCAATAGTATGGAAGGCTTTAATGAAAAACAGCGGTCCCTTTTAGCCATTCCCACCATTCTGTCCTGTCCTTAAGAGTCAATCTCTTTTTATTCTTTTAAATATTCCTTGTGGTAGTTACTTCCTTATTCCTAAAATAGTGTTATATTATTGTTTTTTGTTTCAGCAATTTTAGACATTATCTAGTCATTTTACATTATGGTAGATCCATTCGTTATTATTATTCACTCATTAATCCATTCATTCAACAAATACTTTTCTGAGTGAACACAAATTTTTATTTCACCTGAGTAAATAGCTAGAAGTGGGATTGCTGGGCCAGATAGTCAGTGTATGTCTAACTTTGTAAGAAACTGATAAACTAATTTAGAAAGGATATGTGCTGTTTTGCGTTCTCATCAGTAATATATGAGAATTCCAGTTGCTCTGCCTCCTCACCAGGTATTGTCAACATTATCAATTTTAGGCATTCAAATAGGTGTGTGGTGATATCTCATTGTGGTATACATTTTCATATCTCCAATGACTAATGATGTTGAGTATGTTTTCAATGTGTTTATAGTCATCTCTAAATCATTTTTGGTGAAATGTCTATTCAAGCATTATGCCCATTTAATTTTCTTATTGTTGAGTTTTAAGAGTTTATTGTACATTCTAGAAACAATTTCTTTGTCAGATGTGTGGTTTTCAAATATTTTCTCCCGGTCTGTGACTTGTCTTTTCAGTCTCTTAATGGTATCTTTTGCAGAGGAAAAGTTTATAATTTTAATGAAGTCCTATTTATTATTTTTTTCTTGTATTGATAATGCTTTTGCTGTTGTATTTTAAGACTAATCGCCAAACCCAAGGTCACAAAGACTTCTCCTATGTTTTATTTTAAAAGTTTTTATAGCTTTTTGTTTCATATTTAGGTTTATGATCTATTTTGAGTTAATGTTGTATAAGGTGTGAGCTTCAGATGTAGGTTAATTTGTTTTTGCAAATGGATGCATGTGGTTCCTTTCACCATTTAGTTTTTTTTGAGTCCAAAATTAATTGGTCATATTTGTGTGAGTCTATTCCTGGTCTCTGCATTTTGTTCTGTATGTTCTATATGTTTTATCTATATGTTTCTCTCTGTTTCTTTTTTTTTTTTTTTGAGGTAACAAATATTACCCCTGTGTATCCATTCAGAGATATTCTATGTATATGTAACTGTATATGTAAGTATATTTATTTGTTTTTCTTTTTGAGCTTACTGAAATAGTCACATAATTTAAACACAATTTTGCACTTTGTCTTTTAAAAAATTAGCCTTGTATCATAAAATGTGTCTATGTCAGTTCATTTCAATTAGAACTATCTCATTCATTTTAATGGTTGCATAAAATTCTATTGTGTGGGTACATCTAATTAACTAATTTTTGACACATCTGCCTCTGTTATTGGGTAATGACTTTAAAACAATTGTTTAGCTTGGATAATGTTTTAAAAATTTGTTTGTAGAGATGTGGTCTCACCATGTTGCCCAGGCTGGTCTGAAACTCCTGGGCTCAAGTATTCCTCCTGCCTCGGCTTACCAAAGTGCTGGGATTACAGGTGTGAGCCACCATGCTTGCCCTGCTTTTTATTTTTATAGTAGCCCTAGCAAACTAATACATTCACTATAATCAGGTTTTCTACAACTTGCTGCAAAAAAATAGTTCCAATTCATCTCATGGGCAAGGTTATACACACACACAAACACACACACACATACACACACACACACATATACTCTGTGTGTGTGTGTGCGTGTGTGTGTGCGTGTGTGTTGAGTATCCCTAAAACAAAATGCTCCAAAATCAAAAACTTTTTGAGCACTGACATGATGCTCAAAGGAAATGCTCATTGGAGTATCTTGGATTTTGGATTTTTGGATTAAGAATGTTCAACCAATAAGTATAATGCAAATATTCCCAAATCTGAAAACATCCCAAATCCCAAACACTTCTGCTTCCAAGCATTTTGGATAAAGGATACTAAAGGATACTCAACCTTTACACACACACCCACACACGCACACTCACTCACTCTCACACACTCACACACAGGCATATCCAACCTCATTGTTCTCCCTCTAGTGGTTTCTGGGCTGATGGTTTTCAGTGTGATTGCAGGGATATTGGATTTCAAGGCTACTCTTGAGCTGAGGAGAGTGGTATGGGAATAAGGTCAGTTAAAATGCCTCAAAGCTCACTCTTTTACAGAAACTCAGCCATTTTTCTTGAACAAATACTCCCCAGATTTCTGAAGTCCCTTGGTTAATTTCCAGAGTTCTTAAAATGTTGATTCTGACAAATTATTTTCCAGTGTTCTCATTGCTTCTATGGGGAAAAGAATTTTTGGAGATCTTTATTCCACCATTCCTACTGATGTCACTTGGGAGATTTTCATAAAACAGATTTTTTCCTGCATATTTTATTCTTTCTAAGTTTGGGTTCCCTTATTTATTTATATTATAAAGAATATATTTATTCTTTCTAAGTTTGGGTTTTCTTATTTCTGTTTGGTTTGTTTGCTTATTTACTTTTGGAGGTCTTTCTCAAATTTATTCATTCATTCAACCAATATTGAGTGTCTAAAATGTGCCAGGTACTTCATGTGAAAAAAATTAAAACAAAGACCATACAGACATGGAGTTTACATTCTAGAGGAATGGTAATAATGTAATGTTAGATGATGTCTGCTGAGTGCTGTAAAGAAAAATAAGGCAAACTATCCAGAGCAAGAGAGAGATGCAGATGTTATTTATTGATAGAGTAGGTACAAAGGCACTGACATGAAAAGATATTTGATATAATTGAACAGCCAGGAGACCAGTGTACTGAGCGAAGGGAAGAGCAGTAAGAAGTGGATTTGGAAAGGAAAGGCCTTTGTGCACCTGGAAATGGACTTTGGCTTTTACTTTGATCAAGGCAGGAAACCACTGCAGGCTTTTTATAAAGAAGAGTGACATCGTTTGGGTATGTCTTAAAAGTCTAATTGATTATTCTATTGAGAATAGGCTGTAAGAGGATAAGGGTGGAAGATGAGAAACCAGTTAGGAGACTGTTGCAACAATCCAGGTGAGAGATAAAGGTGGCCTAGGTGAGGGTGGTGGAAATGGAGGTGATGATAAATGGTGGGATTCAAATATCTCATGAACCTTGGCTGTCTGTATATATTTAAGATTGAGGCGCAGAAACATTTATTGAAAGCCTGTCTGTGGTTGAAGATTGTTGACTGGTAGTCTACAATGAAAAGTGGTTAGACAAGGAGCCAGACTTTTCCGTTGGGGCCCCCAAATCTCCTATGTAAGTATGTAGAAATCTTTTTTGCTCAGATAGGTCATTTTCTTCAACAGTAATTCTTCCATATCTTGGAGCATGTTGGGATATAAGCTTGGCTGCTGTCAATTTTAAACCTAGCAGGGGAGAACTTGGGAGTAGGGGTAGGCTCAGTCTCACAGGTTCAGGAGCAGGTGTTTAAGACATCTCCTTGTTTCAGGCTATGAGACTTACCCCCTGCTCACCAGCATAGCTCGTGTCTTTTAAACCCTGGACATCGTCATTTAATATAAACTTCATTTAGTGTTTCCAGAAATAAAACCTCGTTTCTTGCCTGGATGCTTACGATGAGGATGGGAAACTCAGAGAGTACATGTACAGATATTCAAACAATGTTCTATTTTCAGCTCTGTACTTCGGACCTGCCTTATTGGTGCCTCTCAGGCTTTAAAGAGCAAATCAGCTGGCTATGTTCTGCGTCCTCCTCTGCAGGCATTTAAAGTTGTAGCATTCTCCTCTCTGTTCTACTTCCAAAAATTGTTGAAGTTTTTCACCTGCTGATGTCTTCTATCCTAATCTTTTGGGTCCTTATATGTTTATGTCATTTAAAAATTCATTTGCTGTCATTTTGGGACCACTTGGGAGGGAAAGGAGATAGATAACGTGCTGTCAACCAGCATATTTACCCAGTAGGTATACTTCTTTCACACTCCATATGACCCTCCGCAGATTTGGATTTCCTTTCCCTACACTGAGAACCATTGATATATTGAGCATCTGTCATCGAATTTTAGGGTTCTACTTTAGAGACAAACAGATATGAGTTTGATTTCCACTTACACTATTTACTAGTTGTGTGATCATGGAAAAATCACCTAAGTTACTTGGGCCTCAGTTTCTTCATGTTAAAAATAATATTACATTTTATGTGTGTGTATATATATATATATATATATATATATATGTATATATATATATATATATATACACATATATATATATATATATATACATATATATATATATACACACACACACACAAACATATATATGTGTTAATTATTCACATCCATTTTAAACATGAAGAAATTGAGGGTTCTGGGGATCTGACGTACAGCACCATCATTATAGTTAATAATACTATATTGTTTGCTTGAAATTTGGTAAGAGAGCAGATCTTAAATGTTTTTAATACACACACACAATGGCAACTACGTGTGTTGAATGATGTGTTAATTAGTTTGATTGGGATAATCATTATACAATATATACGTATATTAAATCATGTTGTATACCTTGAATCTATACCATTTTTATTTGTCAATTATACCTCAATTGAGTTGGAAAAAAGTTGGGATGATTATTATACCACATCAAATTGATGTTACAAATGCTTAATGAGCTAATCTATGTAAACCTCTTAGCACAGACTGATCCATGCTCAATAAATGGTATATATTTCACTTAGTATAATGACCTCCAGTTTCATTCATATTGTTGCGAGTGAAAGGCCCAGAAAGACAAACATGGCATGTTCTCACTTATTTGTAGGTTCTAAAAATTAAAACAATTGAACTCATAGACATAGAGAGTAGAAGGATGGTTACCAGAGGCTGGGAAGGGTAGTGGGAAGGTTGAGGTGAAGTGGGGATGGTGAATGGGTACAAAAAAATAGGAGGAATGAATAAGATCTAGTATCTGGTAGAGCAACAAGGTGACTATAGTCGATAATAAATTAATTGTACATTTGAAAATAACTAAAAGAGTGTAATTGAATTGTTTGTAACACAAATTATAAATACTTGAGGGGATGGATATCCCATTTTATGGGACACGATTATTATGCATTGCAGTCCTGTATCAAAACATCTCATGTACCCCATAAATTTATATATCCGCAAAATTAAAAATTAAAATTAAGAAAATAAACTTCTTATCTAAACTGATCCTTCTGCTGGGAGGGAGAATAATTTGGTGGGCATGGGGTGTGCTTACATTCCATAAGCTGTGATTCCTTAAATTGTATCTGTTGTTTGTAAATAAAAGAAGACCTTTTCAGTAGGAGGTATGAAGATTGTCCAGTTAATCTTACCACATAGTAAACACTTATCATCTTTATTCATTTGGTCATTCATTCTTTAATTCATTCATTTAACATTTGTTGAGCTCTTACCATATGTCAGGCACTATGATAGATGGCTGGGAGACAGCACAGGCAAGACTCAGCAAAGCAGTTAAACAGGGTTCTCGACTTCAAGTATATAGCAGTCCAGGGGTAGATAGAAAAGGACGGGCGATTTTGAAACAATGTAATTGTGCTATGATGCAACACATGTTGCTGTGATTAACTGATGTCTCTCTTGCACTATAAAAAGACCTCATCTATCTTGTTTATCACTGTTGTCCCGGTGTCTAGCATTGTGCCTGGCACATGAGAGGTGCTCAATAAAACTTTTTTATTGAAAAAACGATGTGTAATGAAAATCTTTCTTTGATAAGTTTACATAGAAAATGTATTTGAAAACTTTACCTTTAATTCTTAAGAGGAGAGCCTTCCTGCAATGTATGTGTGTTTGGTGAGTGAGTGCATGACTGCATATTTGGCAAAGGGTGAGTCAAGGATAAGAGGAAGTACATCACAGTTCAACAAATATTTCCTGAGTGTCAACTCTGTGCCAGGCATAGTGTAGGGTATGGAGGATACAGAGATGAATAAGACATAGCTTTTGCCCTTAAGCATCTCCAAGTCTAGCCTGGAGACAGACACGCGAACTGTGAATTACAGTACAGTGTGATAAAGGCCATAAATAAAACTCAAATCAGATGTGAATCTTAAGCTTGAGGGCTTTGGGTAAGACTAGAGCCATTAAACATGATTCTGAAGACATGTTCCATTTTCTACAATAAGATGCAGTGGGAAAGCAATTGCTCAGAGAATCTATTATATATTTTTCAGAGAAAGTATGGAAATCTCATTATTGTTAATGGCAATAGAATAGAGAAGAAAACAGAATGAAAAGCAATATCTAAATAAGCTATCATTATATATGAAATAGAGTCACTTAGTGGTTAAGTGATGTTTGCTAGGAAGTTATCTTGGCAGTTGCTTTTGGAAAAAGAAGATCAAAAACATACCAAGAATGCCAGTTAATGCCATCATTATTTACTTAGTATAAATTTACAGGAAAATACATTCATGAAAATAAAATATCATCTAAAGAACTGAGTGTGATTTTCATCTTCATTGTTGTGTATCACTTTTCCTTTAAAAAGCAAACAAACCTATTTATAACTTTACTATAGGAAACAGTGACTGAGTTGATAAAGAAGGTATACTAGGTAAGAAAAATAAGTAACAATGGCTTAGAAGTCACCACTCCATCCAAACAACAAGTAGAAAACTGAATAAACTGAAAAATCAACACGTCTTAGATCCATCAGAGAAGTGAGATCATAGTGCAAAGCACTTCCACAAAAGTAGAAGAGACAAGCAGATACAGAGAATCATAACGTACCAGAGCAGAAACCCCAAAGGAGAAATCTCCCCAGAAACTAGTTCTGGGATAGGAGAGCCTTAACTGTAATTGAAAAATTGCTGGAGAGTCAGTGTGGACAACTCTCAGAGTTAAAAACTCCAGGGGGATCAAGCCATAGGAAGACCTGTGTTTTGTAAATTTTACCTCCAGGAGTTCTACATGTCCTCATGGTGAATATTGGAGAAAAATCCCCTTGTTCTTCCAGCAGGCGTTAGGGGGAAAGAAACCATTTTAAGATACAGCAGAGCATTCTGTTCTTCTTCACAAGTACAGCCCTCAGAAGAAACTATTTTTACCAATCTAACCTGCTGGGGTTATATCAAAGCCTAACCTACCTGGGGGAAGGGAAATGACCAACTCCAGCTCCAGCTCCCTCTAGCTTTCTTCATGAGAAAAAAGAAATACCCGACTCCAAGACCCCTCCAGCCATCTTGCCCCACCTAAGAGTTGCTGGGGGATGGTGGCTGAAAAACAGTGGTGAAGTTCACAGTCCAGGGACACAGGCACACCAAAAGACTGAGACCTAATCATAGGATTATAGAATGCTTTCCCTCCTCCCTCACCTTACCACCACATTACTAAAAACCTGTTTACTGCTGTTCCTTTTACCCAGTACATCATGTCCACCTTTCACCAAAAAATTACAAGGCATACTCAAAGGCAAAACAAAAACAAAACCACAGTTTGAAGAGATTGAACCAACATCAGAACCAGGGTCAGATATGGCTAGAATGTTGGAATTATCAGATCAGGAATTTAAAAAATTAGACAACATGAAAGAACAGATGGATAATGTAAGCAGAGAGCCAGAAATTCTAAGAAGAAATTTAAAAATACTCAAGATCAAAAACACTATAACAGAAATAAAGAATGCCTTTGATGGGATCATCACTAGACCGGACACAGTGAGGAAAGAATTTGCACTTGAGGACGTGGTAATAGAAACTTCCAAAACAGGAACAATGGCTGGGAAAAAAAGAGTACAAAATATCTAAAACATGTGAGACAATTACAAAAGGTATAATATGCATAATAGAATACCAGAAGGAGAAGAAAAAGACAAAGGAACAGAAGAAATGTTAGAAGCAATAATGACTAAACAAAACAAAATGAAACAAGTCTACACCTAGGCATATCGTATTCAAATTGCAGAAAATCAAAGATAAAGCAAAAATCTCGAATGAAGCCAGAGAAACCACCTTATCTCTAGAGAGGCAAAGATAATAATTACATCTGGCTTTTCCTCAGAAACCAGTGAAGCAAGAACAAGATAAAATAATATTAAACATTTAAAATGTTGAGAAAAAAAGACTCACCAACCTAGAATTCTTTGCCTTGCCAAAGTATCCTTCAAAAGTGGAGAATAAATGCTTTCTCAGAAAAACAAAAATTGGGAGAATTTATGTCAGTACACCTGTCTTGCAAGAAATATTAAAAGTTATTCAGAGATGGAAAATGATATAGATCAGAAATGCAGGTCACTAAAAAAGAAATGAAGAGCATCGGAGAAGGAATAAGTGAAAGTAAAATAAAATGTTTTATTTTCTTATTCTTAGTTGATTTGACAACAGTTTGTTCAAAGTAATAATAGCAACAATGTATTTGGTTGTGTGTGTGTGTGTGTGTGCATTTGCTAGGTATGTTTATATATAAGGGAAATGAATGACAGCGATGACACAAGGTACAGTAGGGGGTAGTTAAGAACATTTTGTTATTGTAAGGTACTTGCCATATCCATGATACCCATTTGGGTGACAGATACTATGAAGTGTTATGCTGTTATTTGAAAGTAGATTTGGATTAGCTGCAAATATATATTGCAAATTCTAGGGTAACCACCAAAAATAGTTTAAAAATTATAAAACATATGTTAAGAAAGGAGAGAAAATGAAATGATATAAAATGCTCAATTAAAACCACAAGAGGCAGGAAAAGTATGAAAGACAAAAACAGGAACAATAAACAAGGGCAAGAAGTAGAAAACTATAGTAAATATGGTAGATATTATAATAATCCAACTATATCGATAATCACTTTAAACGTCAATGGTGTAAATACACCAATTAAAACAGATTTCTGGCCAGCTGCAATGGCTGACACCTATAATCCCAGCACTTTGGTAGGCCAAGGTAGGAGGGTTGTTTGAGGCCAGGAGTTCAAGACCAACCTGGGCAATATAGTAAGACCCCATCTCTATAAAACATTTTAAAATTAGCCAGGCGTGGTGGTGTGTGCCTGTAATCCCAGATACTCAGGAGGCTGAGGCAAGAGGATCACTTGAGCCCAGAAGGTTAAGGCTGCAATGATCTGTGATCTGACACTGCACTCCAGCCTAGGTGATGGAGCAAGACACTGTCTTAAATAAATAAATAAATAAATGATGGATTTCACAGAAAGACAAATACCACATGTTCTCACTTATAAGTGGGAACTAAATAATGTATACACATGGATGTAGAGTGTGGAATGATAGACAATAGAGACTTGGAAAGGTGAGGGGATGAGAGGTGGGTGGGTGATGAGAAATTACTTAATGAGTACAATACACATTATTTGGGTGACAGATACCCTGTAAGCTCTAACTTCACCACTATGCAATCTATGCTCGTAACAAAATTGCACTTGTACCCCATAAATGTATACAAATAAAATAAAAGAGTTCGTCAGAGTAGATTAAAAAAACCTATGTGTTGTCTACAAAAAAAACCACTTTAAATATAAAGACACATGTAAATTAAAAGTAAATAAAGATAAACCATGATAACACTAGTCAAAACAAAGTGGAAGACACTATATTACTTTCAAACAGAGCAGACTTCAGGGCAAGGAAAGTTATCAGGGATAAAGAGGGGGCAATGCATAATGATAAAGAAGTTAATACTCAAAAAAGACACAATAATTCCTAATGTGTGTGCACCTAACAATAGAGAATCAAAATACCTGAAGCAAAAACTGATAGAATTATAAGAAGGAATAGATGAATTCAGGGTTATTGTTGGAGACCACCACCTCTTTATCAGAAATGAACAGATCCAGCAGGCAGAAAATTAGTAAGGACAAAGTTGAACTCAACAGCACCATCATTATGTAATATTCTAAATCCTCTGCTGTCATTTCAACAATGTTCATAGCATCTTCACTAGGAGTAGATCCCATCTCAAGAAATCACTTTCTTTGCTCATTCATAAGAAGCAACTCCTCATTCATTAAAGTTTTATCATGAGATTGTAGCAATTAGGCTCCCCTTCTAATTCTAGTTCTCTTACACTTTCTATCACATCTGCTGCTACTTCCACCACTGAAGCCTTGAACCTTTGAAAGTCATCCATAAGGGTTGGAATCAGCTTCTTCCAAATTAATGTTAATGTTGATGTTTTGACCGCCACCGTATTTGACCTCCACATATTTGACCTCCATTCAAGAATTGTGAATGTTGTTAATGACATGTAAATAGTGAATCCTTTCCAGAAGGCTTTCAGTTTACTTTGCCCAGGTCCATCAGAGAAGTCAATATCTATGATAGCTATAGCCTTATGAAATGTATTTGTTAACTACTAAGACCTGAAAGTCAAAATTATTCCTTGATCTCAGGGCTCCATAATGGATGTTGTGTGTATTAGTCCATTTTTGCACTGCTCTAAAGAACTACCTGAGACTGGGTAGTTTATAAATAAAAGAGGTTTAACTGACTCAGTGCCACACGGCTGGGGATGCCTCAGGAAACTTACAATCATGGTTGAAGGTGACAGGGAAGCAAGACACATCTTACATGGCAGCAGGGAGGCGGGGGGGGGGGCTGTTGCACACTTTTAAACCATCAGTTCTTGTGAAAACTCACTATTACAAGAATAGCATGGAGGAAGCTGTCCCCATGATCAAATTATCTCCCACCAGGTCCCTTCTCTGTGGTCCCAAGTGTCTTCCACTTTGTTTTGATTAGTGTTATCATAGTTTATCTTTATTTACTTTTAATCTACATGTGTCTTTATATTTAAAGTGTCTTTATATTTAAACTCCCATCTCCCTGGGACAGAGCACCTGGGGGAAGGGGTGGCAGTGGACACAGCTTCAGCAGACTTAAACAATCCTGCCTGCTGACTCTGAAGAGAGCAGCAGATCTCCCAGCACAGCATTCAAGCTCTGCTAAGGGACAGACTGCCTCCTCAAGTGGGTCCCTGACCCCCTTCCTCCTGACTGGGAGACACCTCCCAGCAGGGGTTGACAGACACCTCATACAGGAGAGTTTTGGTTGGCATCTGGTGGGTGACCCTCTGGATGAGGCTTCCAGAGGAAGGAGCAGGCAGCAATTTTTGCTGTTCTGCAGCCTCTGCTGGTGATACTCAGGCAAACAGGGTTTGGAGTGGACCTCCAGCAAACTCTAGACCTGCAGAAGAGGGCCCTGACTGTTAGAAGGAAAACTAACAAACAAAAAGCAATAATATCAACATAAAAAAAAAAGGACGTTCACACAAAAACCCCATCCAAAGGTCACCAACATCAAAGATCAAAGGTAGATAAATCCACAAAGATGAGGAAAAACCAGTGCAAAAAGGCTGAAAATTCCAAAAACCAGAATGCCTCTTCTCCTCTGAAGGATCACAACTCCTTGCCAGCAAGGGAACAAAACTGGATGGAGAATGAGTTAGGTGAATTGACAGAAGTGGGCTTCAGAAGGTGGGTAATAACAAACTCCTCTGAGCTAAAGGAGCATGTTCTAACGGAATGCAAGAAAGCTAACAACCTTGAGAAAAGGTTGCAGGAACTGCTAACTAGAATAACCAGTTTAGAGAAGACATAAATGACCTGATGGAGTTGAAAAACATAACATGAGAACTTCATGAAGCATACACAAGTATCAATGGCTGAATCACTCAAGCAGAAGAAAGGATATCAGAGAATGAAGATCAACTTAATGAAATAAAGTGTGAAGACAAGATTAGAGAAAAAAGAATGAAAAGGAACAAACAAAGCCTCCAAGAAATATGGGACTATGTGAAAAGACCAAAACTACGTTTGATTGGTGTATCTGAACGTGATGGGGAGAATAGAACCAAATTTGAAAATACTCTTCAAGATATTATCCAGGAGAATTTCCCCAACCCAGCAAGACAGGCCAACATTCAAATTCAGGAAATACAGAGAACACCACAAAGATACTCCTTGAGAAGAGCAACCCCAAGACACATAATCGTCAGAGTCACCAAGGTTGAAATGAAGGAAAAAATGTTAAGGGCAGGCAGAGAGAAAGGTCGGGTTACCCACAAAGGAAAGCTCATCAGACTAACAGCAAATCTCTCTTCAGAAACCCTACAAGCCAGAAGAGAGTGGGGGCCAATATTCAACATTCTTAAAGAAAAGAATTTTCAACCCAGAATTTCATATCCAGCCAAACTAAGCTTCATAAGTGAAGGAGAAATAAAATCCTTTACAGGCAAGCAAATGCTGAGGGATTATGTCACCACTAGGCCTGCCTTACAAGAGCTCCTGAAGGAAGCACTAAATATGGAAAGGAAAAACTGGTACCACCCACTGCAAAAACATATCAAAATGTAAAGACCATCAACACTATGCATCAACTAACAGGCAAAATAACTAGCTAGCATAATAATGACAGGATCAAATTTACACATAACAATATTAACCTTAAAGGTAAACAGGCTAAATGCTCCAATTGAAAGAAGCAGAAGAGCAAATTGGATAAAGAGTCAGGGCCCATTGGTGTGCTATATTCAGGAGACCCATCTCATATGCAAAGACACACATAGGCTCAAAATAAAGGGATAGAGGAAGATTTACTAAGTCAATGGAAAGCAAAAAAAAAAAAAAAACAAAAACAAAAACAAAACAAAACAAAACAAAAAAAAAAACAAAAAAAAAAAGCAGGGGTTTAAGGGGTTGAAATACTAGTGTCTGATAAAACAGACTTTAAACCAACAAAAATCAAAAAAGACAAAGAAGGGCATTACATAATGGCAAAGCAATCAATGCAACAAGAAGAGATAACTATCCTAAATAAATATGCACCCAATGCAGGAGCACCCAGATTCATAAAGCAAGTTCTTAGAGACCTACAAAGAGACTAAGACTCCCACACAACAACAGTGGGAGACTTCAACACCCACCCTGTTATTATTAGACAGATCAACAAGACAGAAAATTAACAAGAATATTCAGGACTTGAACTCAGCTCTGGATCAAGCTGACCTAATAGACATCTGCAGAACTCTCTACCCTAAATCAACAGAATATATATTCTTCTCAGCACCACATAACACTTATTCTAAAATTGACCACATAATTCGAAATAAAACACTCCTCAGCAAATGCAAAATAATGGAAATCATAACAAACAGTCTCTCAGACCACAGTGCAATCAAATCAGAACTCAGGATTAAGAAACTCACTCAAAACTGCACAACTACATGGAAACTGAACAACCTGCTCCTGAATGACTACTGGGTAAATAATGAAATTAAGGCAGAAATAAATAAGTTCTTTGAAATCAATGAAAACAAAGACACAACATACCAGAATCTCTGGGACACAGCTAAAGCAGTGCTTAGAGGGAAATTTTTACCACCAAATGCCCACAGGAGAAAGTGGGAAAGATCTAAAATCAACACCCTAACATCACAATTAAAAGAACTAGAGAAGCAAGGGCAAACAAATGTAAAAGCTGGCAGAAGACAAGAAATAACTAAGGTTAGAGCAGAACTGAAGGAGATAGAGACACGAAAACCCCTTCAAAAAATCAATGAATCCAGAAGCTGGTTTTTTGAAAAGATAAACAAAATAGATAGACTGCTAGCCACACTAATAAGAAAATAGAGAAGAATCAAATAGGCACAATAAAAAATGATAAAGGGGATATCAACACTGATCCCACAGAAATACAAACTACCATCAGAGAATATGATAAACACCTCTACACAAATAAACTTGAAAATCTAGAAGAAATGGATAAATTCCTGGACACATACACCCCGCCAATACTAACCCAGGAAGAAGTGGAATCCTTGAACAGACCCATCACAAGTTCTGAAATTGAGGCAGTAATTAATGGCCTACCACCACCACCAACAACAAAAAAAGCCCAGGACCAGTCGGATTCATAGCCTAATTGTACCAGAGGTACAAAGAGGAGCTGGTACCATTCCTTCTGCAACTATTCCAAAAAATAGAAAAAGAGGGAATCCTCCCTAACTCATTTTATGAGGCCAGCATCATCCTGATAGCAAAACCTGAGAGAGACACAACAAAAAAAGAAAATTTCTGGCCAATATCCCTGATGAACATCAATGCAAAAATCCTCAGTAAAATACTGGCAAACCGAATCCAGCACCACATCAAAAAGCTTATCTACCATGATCAAGTTGACTTCATCCTTGGAATGCAAGGCTGGTTCAACATATGCAAATCAATAAATGTAATCCATCACATAAACAGAACCAATGACAAAAACCACAATAGATGCAGAAAAGACCTTTGACAAAATTCAACATCCCTTCATGCTAAGAACACTCAATAAACTAGGTAATGATGGAAAGTATCTCAAAATAATAAGAGCTATTTATGGCAAACCCACATCCAATATGATACTGAATGGGCAAAACCTGGAAACATTCCCTTTGAAAACTGGCACAAGGCAAGGATGCCATCTCTCACCACTCCTATTCAATATAGTATTGGAAGTTCTGGCCAGGGAAATCAGGCAAGAGAAAGAAATAAAGGGTATTCAAATAGGAAGAGAGGAAGTCAAATTGTTTCTCTTTGCAGATGATGTAACTGTATATTTAGAAAACCCCATTGTCTCAGCCCCAAATCTCCTTAAGCTGACAAGCAACTTCAGCAAAGTCTCAGGATACAAAATCAATGTGCAAAAATCACAAGCATTCCTATACACCAGTAATAGATAAACAGCCAAATCATGAGTGAACTCCCATTCACAACTGCTACAAAGAGAATAAAATACCTAGGAATACAACTTGCAAGGGATGTGAAGGACCTTTTCGAGGAGAACTACAAACCACTGCTCAAGGAAATAAGAGAGGGCACAAACAAATGGAAAAGTATTCCATGTTCATGGATAGAAAGAATCAATATCATGAAAATGGCCACACTGCCCAAAGCAATTTATAGAATCAAAGCTATCCCCACCAAGCTACCACTGACTTTCTTCACAGAACTAGAAAAAAGTACTTTAAATTTCATAAGGAACCAAAAAAGAGCCTGCATAGGCAAGACAATCCTGGGTAAGAAGAACAAAGTTGGAGGCATCACACTACCTGACTTCAAACTATACTACAAGGCTACAGTAACCAAAACAACATGGTATTGATACCAAAACAGATATATAGACCAATAGAAGAGAACAGAGGCCTCAGAAATAACATCACATATCTACAATCATCTGATCTTTGACAAACCTGACAAAAACAAGCAATGGGGAAAGGATTCCTTATTTAATAAATGGTGTTGGGAAAACTGGCTAGCCATATGTAGAAAACTGAAACTGGACCCCTTCCTTACACCTTATACAAAATTTAACTCAAGGTGTATTAAAGACGTAAACATAAGACCTAAAACCATAAAAATCCTAGAAGAAAACCTATGCAATACCATTCAGGACATAGGCGTGGGCAAAGACTTCATGACTAAAACACCAAAAGCAATGGCAACAAAAGCCAAAATTGACAAATGGGATTATAATTAAACTAAAGAGCTTCTGCACTGCAAAAGAAACTATCATCAGAGTGAACAGGCAACCTACAGAATGGGAGAAAATTTTTGTAATCTATCCATCTGACAAAGGGCTAATATCCAGAATCTACAAGGAACTTAAACAAATTTACAAGAAAAAACAAGCAACCCCATCAAAAAGTGGGTGAAGAATATGAATAGACACTTCTGAAAAGAAGACATTTTTGCGGCCAACAAACATATGAAAAAAATCTCATCATCACTGGTCGTTAGAGAAATGCCAATCAAAACCACAATGAGATACCATCTCATGCTGGTTAGAATGGTGATCATTAAAAAGTCAGGAAACAACAGACGCTGGAGAGTATATGGAGAAACAGGAACACTTTTAAACTGTTGGTGGGTGTGTAAATTAGTTCAACCATTGTGGAAGACAGTGTTGTGATTCCTCAAGGATCTAGAATAAGAAATACCATTTGGCCCAGCAATCCCATTGCTGGGTATATACCCAAAGGATTATAAATCATTCTACTATAAAGACACATGCACAAATATGTTTATTGTAGCACTATTCACAATAGCAAAGACTTGGAACCAACACAAATGTCCATCATTGATAGACTGGATAAAGAAAATGTGGCACATATACACCATGGAATACTATGCAGCCATAAAAAGGATGAGTTCATGTCCTTTGTAGGGACATGGATAAAGCTGGAAACCATCATTCTCAGCAAACTAACACAGAAACAGAGAACCAAACGCCGCATGTTTTCACTCATAAGTGGGAGGTGAACAGTGAGAGCACATGGACACAAGGAGGGGAATATCTCACACTGGGGCCTATTGGGGGGTGGGAGCTAAGGGACGGACAGCGTTAGGAGAAATACCTAATGTAGATGACGGGTTAATGGCTGCAATAAACCACCATGGCACATGTATGCCTATGTAACAAACCTGCACGTTCTGCACATGTATTCCAGAACTTAAAGTATAATAAAAAACCAAAAAATCAGTATTGGCTTCAACTTGAAGTCATCAGCTGCATTATCCCTGAGTGAGAGAGTCAAGCCTGTCCTTTGAAGCTTTGAAGCCAGATAGTGACTTCTGTCTAGCTATGAAAGCCCTAGATGGCATCTCCTTCCAATATAAGTCTGTTTTATCTACATCGAAAATCTGTTGATGAATGTAGCCATCTTCATTAATGTTCTTAGCTAGATCTTCTGGATAATCTGCTGCACATTCTACATCAGCACCTGATTCTTCACTTTGCACTTTTATGTTATTGAGATAGCTTCTTTCCTTAAACCTAGTGAACCAACTTCTTCTAGCTTCATACATTTATTTTGCAGCTTCCTAACCTCTCTCAGCCTTCATAGAATTGAAGAGAGTTAGGGCCTTACTCTGGATTAGGCTTTGGCTTAAGGGAATTTTGTGGCTGGTTTGATCTTCTATCCAGATCACTAAAATTTTCTCCGTATCAGCAATAAGGCTTTTTAAAACTTTCTTATCATTTGTGCATTTCCTCGAGTAGCACTTCTAACTTCCTTCAAGAACTTTTCCTTTGCATTTACAAGTTGGCTAAAAAAAAGCAAAAGAGGCCTAGCTTTTGGTGTATTTTGGATTTTGACATGCTTTCCTCACTAACCTTAATCATTTCTAGCTTTTGATTTAAAGTGGGAAATGTGTGAAGTCTTCCTTTCATTTGAACACGTAGAGGCCATTGTAAGGTTATTAATTGGCCCAATTTCAATACTGTTGTGTCTCAGGGAATAGGGAGAACTGAGTAGAGGGAGAGATATGGGAGAACAGTCAGTCAGTGGAGCAGTCAAAACATACACAATATTTAACAATTAAGTTTACTAACTTACATGGGTGCAGTTCATGGAGCCCCAAAACAATTACAACAGCAACCTCAAAGAGCACTGATCACAAATCACCATAACAGAGAGAATAATAATGAAAAAATTTGAAATAATGTGAGAATTACCAATATGTGACACAGAGACATGAAGTGAGCATATGCTATTGGGAAAATGTCATTGATAGACTTACTCAATGCAGGGTTGCTACAAACCTTCAATTTGTAAAAAAGCATAATATCTGTGAAGCAAAATAAAGAAAATCACAATAAAATGAAGTTTGTTTGTATCAGAAATGAAAGCAAAAATATCAGCACAGTTTCTATGGACATTAAAGGATAACAATGGGATATTGTGAACAACTCTGCGCCCACAAATTTGATAACCTAGGTGAAATGGATGAATTCTTTAAAAGACATAATCTGCCAAAACTTATACAAGTAGAAATAGGCAATCTGAATAGGCCTATATCTATAAAATAAATTGAATGAATAGTTAACACCTTTGAAAACAAAAGGTACCAGCTCCAGTTGGGTTCACTGATAAATTCTACCAAACATTTAAGTGTGAAATCATATCAATTCTCTACAATCTCTTCTAGAAGATAGAAGCAAAGGGAATTCTTCCTAACTCATTCTGTGATGTCAGCTTTACGCTAACACTGAACCTGATAAAGACATTACAAGAAAAGAACACTACAGGCCAATATCTCCCATGAACATAGACGTAAACATCCTCAATAAAATATTAACAAATCAAATCCAAGAATGTATAAAAAGAATTATACCCTACAACCAAGTGAGATTTATCGCAGGTATGCAAGATTGGTTTAACATTTGAAAATCAATTAATGTAATCTACTATATCAACAGGCTAAAGAAGAAAAAAATCACCTGATCATATTAATAGATGCAGAAAAAGCATTTAACAAAATCTAACACCTATTCATGATAAAACTCTCAGCAAACAATGAATAGAGAAGAGCTTCTTCAACTTGATAAAGAACGTCTGCAAAACTCCCAGAGCTAACACCATACTTGATGGTAAGAAACTCAAAGCTCTCCCACTGAGATCAGAAACAAGGTTAGGATGTTCTCTCTCACCACTTCTTTTCAACATTGCACTGGAAGTCCTAGCTAATGCCATAAAACAAGAGAAGGAAATAAAAGGTATACAGACTAGGAGGGAAGAACTCAAACTCTCTTTTGTTTGCAGATGACATAATTGTCTATGTAGAATATCCAAAATAACTGACCAAAAAATTACTGAAACTAATAAGCAATTATGGCAAAATTGTGGGACACAAGCTTAATATACAAAAATCAATTGCTTTCCTATATATCAGAGCAAGTGGAATTTGAAATTAAAAACGTATTAGGCCGGGCGCGGTGGCTCAAGCCTGTAATCCCAGCACTTTGGGAGGCCGAGACGGGCGGATCACGAGGTCAGGAGATCGAGACCATCCTGGCTAACACGGTGAAACCCCGTCTCTACTAAAAATACAAAAAAAAAAAAAAAAAAAAACTAGCTGGGCGAGGTGGTGGGCGCCTGTAGTCCCAGCTACTCGGGAGGCTGAGGCAGGAGAATGGCATAAACCCGGGAGGCGGAGCTTGCATTGAGCTGAGATCTGGCCACTGCACTCCAGTTCCGGCGACAGAGCGAGACTCCGCCTCAAAAAAAAAAAAATAAAAATAAAAAATAAATAAAAACGTATTAGCATTTACATTAGTACTCCCAATATGAAATATTTAGGTATAAATCCAACAAAGTATGTACAAGATCCATATTAAGAAAACTATGAAACTCTAATGGAAAATATGAAAGACTGAAATAAATAAAGGAATATTCTATGCTCATAAATAGGAAGACTTAATATTATGAAGATATCAGTTCTTCTGATCTTGAGCCATAGAGTCAATGCAATTCCCATCAAAATTCTAGCAAGTCCAATTTTGCGGTTATCAATAAACTGATTCTAAAGGTTATTTGGTGAGGCAAAACACCCAGAACAGCCATCTGAATATTGAAAGATAAGAACAAAATTAGGGGACTGACACCACCCCACTTCAGCACTTCAAGATTTACTATAAAGCTACAGTAATCAAGACAGTGTAGTACTGGTAAAAGAATAGATAAATAGATCAGTGGAACATAATAGAGAGGCCAGAAATAGACCCATACATACAGTCAACTTATCTTTGACAAAGGAGCAAAGGCAATGCAATAAAGCAAATACAATTTTTTCAACAATGGTGCTGGAACAACTGGACATGCACACGCAGAAAAATAAATGTAGACACAGACATTATACCCTTCATGAGAATTAACTAAAAATAGATTATAAACCTAAATGTAAAATGCAAAACTGAAGCTCCTAGAAGATATTACAGGAAAAAACCTAATTGACCTTAGGCATGGTGATGACTTTTTAGACACAACACCAAAGACACAGTCCATGAAATAAATAGTTGATAAGCTAGATGTCATTAAAATGAACACTTCTGCTCTACAAAAGACAAGGTCAAGAGAATGAGCAGACAGACCACAGACTGGCAGATAATATTTGCAAAAGACACAAGTGATAAAGGATTGTTATACAAGAGTCCTTAAAAAGAGTTCTTAAAACTCCACAATTAGAAAACAAACAACCCAATTAAAAATGGGCAAAAAAAAAAAAAAAAAAAAACTTGAGCAGATACATCACCAAAGAAAACATACACATGGCAATTATGCAAATGAAACAATGTCCAACATTATATGTGTTTAGGGAATTGTAAATTAAAACAACAATGAGATACCACTCCATACCAAAGAACCAAAGACACATGCACATGTATGTTTGTTGCAGCACTATTCACAATAGCAAAGACTTGGAACCAACCCAAATGTCCATCAAGGATAAACTGGATTAAGCAAATGTGGCACATATACACCATGGAATACTATGCAGCCATAAAAAGGGATGAGATCATGTCCTTTGTAGGGACATGGATGAAGCTGGAAACCATCATTCTGAGCAAACTATCCCAAGGACAGAAAACCAAAGCACTGCATGTTCTCACTCATAGGTGGCAACTGAACAATGAGAACACTTGGACACAAGGTGGGGAACATCACACACTGGGGCCTGTCTTGGGATGGGGGCAGGTGGGAGGGATAGCATCAGGAGATATACCTAATGTAAATGATGAGTTAATGGTTGCAGCACACCAACATGGCACATGTATACATACGTAACAAACCTGCATGTTGTGCACATGTACCCTAGAACTCAAAGTGTATATATATATATATAAAGAATGGCCAAAATCTAAAACACTAATAATACCAAATACTGGCAAGGATGTGGAGCAAAAGGAACTCTCATTTATAGCTGGTGGAAACGCAAAATGGTACAGCCACTTTAGAGGACACCTTGGCAGTTTTTTTTTTTTTAACAAAACTGAACATACTCTTACCACAGGATCCAGTAATCATGCTCTTTGGTATTTATTCAAATAAATTGAAAGCTTATGTCCACGCAAAAACCTGCACACAATGTTTATAGGAGATTTATCTGTAATTGCCACAACTTGGAAGCAATCAAGATGTCCCTCAGTAGGTGAGTGAATAAACTGTAGTACATCTAGAAAATGGAATATTATTCAGCACTAAAAAGAAATGAACTGTCAAGCCATGAAAAGACATGGAAGAAACTTAAATGCATATTACTAAGAAAGAAGCCAATCTGGAAAGGCTACATACTGTACGATGCCAATTACATGACATTCTGAAAAAGAGAAAAGTATGGAGGTAATAAAGGGATCAGTGGTTACCAGGTGTTAAGGGGGAGAGAGAGATGAGTAGACTGAGCACAGATGATTTTTAGGGCAGTGAAACTGTTCTGTATGATACGACAATGGTGGCCACATGTCATTATACATTTGTCCAAACCTATAGAATGTATAACTTCAAGAGTGAAACCTAATGTAAACTATGTGCTTTAGGTGATAATGATGTGTAGATTTATCGATTGTAAGAAATGTGCTACTGTGATGCAGGATGTTGATAGTACCAGGGAGGTTGTGTGTGTGTGTGTGTGTATGTGTGTGTGTGTGTGTAGAGATGGTAGGTATATGGGAATTCTGTATTTTCCACTCAATTTGGCCTTATGCCTAAAGCCAATATAAAAATAAAGTTTATCAATTAGAATAAAGAAATATCATCTGAATAAAAACTTTTTTCTTTTAAAAAATGGTAGCCAATTACTTTAAAAATAATTTTAGACATAATTTACTTATAATAACATTTACTTATTTTAGGTGAATCATTTAATGAATTTTGACAATTGAATACAGTCATGTCCCTATCATCACAGTGAAGATAAAGAATATTTCTATGCTTCTAAATAATTCCTGTTAACTCCTTTGTGGTAGATTTTCTCTCCCCAGCCCCTGGCCCTAGGCAATCACGGCTCTACTTTGTCACTACAGTTTTGCCTATTGAGGATTCCTCATAAATGGAATCATACAGTATGTAGCCTTTTATTTCTTGCTTTTTTTCACTGAGTGTGTTTCTCTGGAGAGCCATCGATGCTATTGCATGTATCATAGTTCATTTCTTTTTTATAGTGGAATAGATTCCATTGTATGACTCTACCAACTACTGTTGGATATTTGGGTTGTTTTCAAATATTTATTTGAGATAAATATTAGAAAACCGCTATGAACAGTCAGTCATGTGAAAGTCTTTGTATGGACATAGTTGTTCATTTCCCCTTGTTAAATACTTAGGAGGGACTGATAACTTTTCATCTTTGAAATACATTTTTGAAGAAAACAAAGCAGCCTAAGGGTTAATCTATACATCAGAACCAAAAGAGCTGTGTCTTGTGCTTCGTGTTCCTGCTGCCCAATAAAGCACAAAGAAGCACCTCTGATTACAGACAGATTAACTTTCAGCTGACTGTATCTAAAGTCCTATTCCCCACTAATTCGAACATGACACAGTGCAAGCAATCCCTAATGCCATTTGTTGAGAATGGATAAAGTTGGTGTGTTTTTGCTCTGCCCAGAGA
>NC_044555.1:55367624-55432390 GCF_007565055.1 Rhinopithecus roxellana | reverse complement strand
TCAGTATGAAAAAATGTGGGTGCTTTTCTAAATAACTAGGATTAGAAACAGCAATACCATCCCATGTGGTCACCAATTAGAGTCATGAATACACCTGTATCATATTAATGGACATTCAGCTGCACTTTTAAGCAGAATGCATTCTTCCAGGCCCTGCATTTAATTTCCATACCAGAGGAAGCATTTGGGAAAGGCAGAATTATTTGAGTGCATTCCCAGTTGAAACCTGTAAACATCTACTGAACTTCTTTCTGTGCCAGCCACTGAACTGTGAGGAACGCTGAGATGAGTCAGACGTGGATTCCCTGTGGAAAATAAGATGAGATATGGCATGACCAAGGGACTGCATTTTAAGGAAGGTATAGATGTCTTTGAGGCTCAAAGAAGGACAGATCTCAGAAGACAGATTGGGTCTATGGAGGAAGTTGTATCTGGAAGGGCTTTTATGGATGGAGAGCTCTTCTTTAGTGGTGTAGAAGGAAGCTGTTCAAGAAGCAACAGCACGGGGGAAGGGGGTGTGGGGCAGGTTGACTCCTCTCTGCACCATCATAGCCCTGCCCATGTCACACGTACATCACTCCTCCACCCTCATGTGCTCACTGCTCAGTCTCTGTCTCAGCACTGTGACCTCCATGTGAGTAGAATCCACCATGTTCTCATCTCCTTAGCCCCATTTCTACATAAAATAACATGTGGCAATTTGACAATCAAGAGAGTCATCAATATTTGTTCAACTGATGGATGTATAGGTGAAAGTGAGTGGCCCCAGGCCAGGCACACTTAGGAAGTGGAAGAGCTGGAAACCAGACCAAAGTATGACTAACTCCAAATCCTGGGATTTAAAACACTATGTGGTGAGAGCCCCTGAGAAGCAGAGCAAATACTAGAAGAGAGAAGTTATGAAGCATCACCTCTTCCCACCACGTGGAATAGAAATCATGAACATCGCACCTGATCATCACTCACTGTTTGCTTTATTATGGATTGGAGAAAGGTGCTGTCTTAATTATGGGGGAAGCAGAAGGCATCCTGAGACAGCCAAGTGTTCACATCCCCCCCATATCTGTGCTGTACGGTTCAAATGGAGCAATTGCCTGGGTTAAGACGCATAATACCTGTAACAAAGGGAAAGTCAGGATGATGCATTGACGTCCACAGAACTAGGCTCGAGTCCCAGCAGGGCCACTTGCTACCTATGTAACTTGAGGCATTCACTAACTCTCAGCCTGTTTCCTCAGGAAATAATGCCAGCGGTGTGCTGAAGAGTCACCGTGGTGAATAACAAGAGCCAGTGAAGAAGTGCCTGTGACCTACACGTGCTGTCCATGTCAGGTCCAGTTACTCAAACAGATGTGTACGTCCTTTCCCAACCAAACTCAAGGCAGAGGAGTGCAAGGGAGCTCCTCAGGCAGGAGTTGCAATGGGGAGTGTGCACTCGCCAATAGCTTGGTGTCTGTTATGACTTAACACGGTGTGAGGTCTGTATATGATTCAATCAAGGTTAGCGTGTACCTGAATGTGCCACTGGGAAAGTGAGGACTTGGTCATGAGATTGGATTTTGCACGTGAATGTTGTAGGTGAGGTAGAGTGTGGTTCTCTGCAGTACACATTTTTCCGATCTGTCAGGGTCCATGCCATTGCAGGTGTTCAATATTTTTGCAGTCCCCCTAGCTTATAGGACGTGCATCTGCACTCAGACAAGCATGGGACTGAGTTCGGGAGCACCACACACTGAGTTTCCAAAGAACCCTCTTGATTCACGAACTAGGGGATGGCTTAAGGGAGATGACTATAAGCACCAAGACCACAGAGCCCTCCAGAAGGACCAGGGCTAGACTCTTGCTCCACACCGCAGCCGCTTCCTCCCAAGCTGTCCCAAGAGTGCTGTGACACTGCACAAACTGAGTTCTTCCTAGTCATCATGATAGCAAATTGGGCTGACTTATGGAGGCTCCCTTTGTGCCAGGAGCTTTAAAGGCATGAATCTCCTTGAAATTCCCAATAGCTCCACGAAGTGAAGGAAGCACTGTGATCATCCCCATTTCACAGATGATAAAAGAGACTCACAAGGTAAAGAGATCAAAGTTTTTGAGTCCTTCCCACAGATCCTCCTGGGAGTACCCATCATTCAGAGGGGTACCTGCTAGGGGTACCCAACTACCACTGGGCAAATAGCCCCACCTCCTACACATCCACAAAGAAAAGAGGCATAACTGGCTTACAGTTCCACAGGCTGTACAGGCAGCATGGCTGGGGTGGTGGTGGTGGGGGGGGGGTGTCAGTAAACTTTCAATCATGGCATAAGGCAAAGGGGAAGCAGGCACATCTTACATGGCCAGAGCAGCAGGAAGTGAGAGGGTGCAAGTGCTACAAACTTTGAAACAACAAGATCTCATGGCAACTCACTCACTGTCACAAGAACTGCACCTAATTGGAAGTCCACCAGCATGATCCGTTCACCTCCCTCCAGGTCCCAACTCCATCGATGGGGATAAAAATTTGACATGAGATTTGGCAGGGACACAGACCCAAACCAAATCACTAATCAGCAGGGAAATGCAAAGTAAAACCACAGTGAGATACCACCTTACTCCTCTAAGAACAGACATTATTTAAAAGTCAAAAACAATAGATGATGTGGATATGAAGTATAGGAAACACACGCTGCTGGTGGGAATGTACATTTGTTCAACCTCTATGGAATCCAGTATGGAGATTTCCTTAAAAACTAAAATAAATCTATTGTTCAATACA
Source organism: Rhinopithecus roxellana (assembly GCF_007565055.1). NCBI lineage: Eukaryota > Metazoa > Chordata > Mammalia > Primates > Cercopithecidae > Rhinopithecus > Rhinopithecus roxellana. The sequence goes on along the minus strand of NC_044555.1, from coordinate 55,429,635 downwards.
GCAGTCCCACTACTGGATATCTACCCAAAGGAAAAGAAGTCATTATATAAAAAGACACTTGCATATGTGTGTTTATAGCACCCCAATTCTCAATTGCAAAGGTGTGGAATCAACCTAATTACCCATTGACTAATGTGTGCATAAAGAAAATGTGGTACATGTACACCATGGAATACTACTCAGTTATAAAAAGAAATAAAATAATATCTATTGTAGAAACTTGGATATAGCTGTAGGCTATTATTCTAGGTGAAGTAACTCAGGAGTGGAAAACCAAGAACTGTATATTCTCACTTATAAATGAGAGCTAAGCTATGACTATGCAAAGGCATACAGATTGATATAATGGACTTTAGAGACTTAGAAGCAGGAAGCTCAGGAGGGCTAGGGATTAAGAAAAAAAAAACTACATAATAAATACAATGTACACTACTTGGGTGATAGGTGCACTAAAATCTCAGAATTCACCACTATAATTCATCCACGTGATGAGAAACATTTGTACCCCCAAAGCTATTGAAAAATGTATTTATTTAAAATAAGGCTGAGGGTCAAAACACACTAGCTAAAGACAGCAGAAAATCAGAGTCCTGGGACAAGGATGCTAAAGAATCAGGAAATCAGGACACCGTGTCACACGGGTTGGTGAAAGTTATGACCCTTGTCTTTTGCCAAAGTGATTAACAGCAAAATCAAGTACATATGGGCTCTGTGTGCTTGTATTTTGGGCCTTTAAGGAAGCTGGGAAGGGAGAGGCTACATCCAATTCAGAGGCCAGTCTTGGCAGGAAGAGGCAATTGGAAGAGGGAGTGGACATGGGCAGCTTAGAGGAGAGAAGAGCCCTTATGACCTGCAGAAAGAAAAGAGGAAGGCACAGGATGCCCGTTTAGGCTGAGAGGCAGCCCTGGGGCTGAGCAGTTGGTAGGACTATCTGCAGCTCCCGGGTAAATGCTGATTCAAGAGTAGGTGTTTCCGTTTTGAGCCACAAATGTAGGGAATAGTGAAGGAACAACAGGGTCAGCGCCTAATCCATTCATGTAGTGTCCCATTTGGAGCACTTTCAAATGAGGAGTATCATGCAGTGTTCTTACATTTGGCTATGAGCCACCAGGCTATAGATAGATAGGTTCTACACTGAAATAAACAACTAAAAGATGAATAAAGTACTTCTGGTAACAATACTTTTATGATTTTATCATTGCAACAAATGTTTGAACAAATGACTTTCATACATCCTCCCGATGATAAATATTATGTGTGATTTTAATAGCACACAAGGCTGCCATTATCATTTTAATAAAGGATTTAACTTTCAAAGAGGCTAACATAAAAGACATTAAGTGTACCCTCAGCTAAGATGGTGTCTTACACAATTCCAGCTGCTATAATAAAACACCTTACAGTGGAAATAAACAGAAATGTATTTCAATTATTTATAAATAACAGAAATTTATTTCTCACATTTCTGGAGACAGGAAGTCCAGATCAAAGGATCCGCAGATTTTGTGTTTTTTGTGGGCTCTTTGCTGGAAAGATGACACCTCGTCACTGAGTCCCCACATGGTAAAAGAGGGCAAGGGGCTGCCTATTTCCCTAGAACCCTTATTAGGGTACTTAGTCCATTTAGGAGGGCAGAGTCCTCATGGTTTAATCATCTCCTAAAGGCCCCACCTCTTAAACATTTGCATTGGGGATTAAGTATCCACATGAATTTTGGAGAGACAGAAACCTTCAGGCCATAGTGGAAGTTGATTATTTATTCCAACTTCTTTTTTTTTTTTTTTTTTTGTGACGGAGTCTCGCTGTGTCGCCCAGGCTAGAGTGCAGTGGCGTGATCTCGGCTCACTGCAAGCTCTGCCTCCTGGGTTCACACCATTCTCCTGCCTCAGCCTCCTGAATAGCTGGGACTACAGGCGCCCGCCACCACGCCCGGCTAATTTTTTGTAGTTTAGTAGAGACGGGGTTTCACCGTGTTAGCCAGGATGGTCTCGATCTCCTGATCTCGTGATCAGCCCGCCTCACCCTCCTAAAGTGCTGGGATTACAGACGTGAGCCACGCGCCTAGCCCCAACTTCCTATTTTCTTAGCAGAACCTAGGAGCCCCAGAACTTTGCGGCATAGAAGCCATAGAGTTTATTTACTCCAGAGGTAACATATCTGAGATATGGCCTACAGATGGGTTTTCCTGGGATTTCTTTTGCCTGCATGACGATCTTTTAAAACGAGGCAGATATTTTTTAAAATGGGATTTCACATGGAAAGCTAAATTTCTGACTTTTTCAGAAAAATCATATGACATGTCAACACAGAGCTTTCAGGTCAAAATTCAGCTGCAGCCAAGTGATTGTGAGCACTTATAGGTGGGCTTCAGTCTGAGTTACCCCCAGCCCCACCACTTCCTTCCATCCCTCAGAGAGGCAGAACACTAATTGCCATTTATCAATGTGCTTCTATGCCTACCTGTTCTTATACACAATCATATGGCACTAATTTCTGTTGCCTGTCTGATCTCTATAGGCCTTGGTATTGTAACTGTGCTTTTCATCCAGTTTCTTCCTTTTCTAGATAAGAACATGGCAGCTGAGATGGAGATGAAAGGCATCACTCACATTTACACAGCTGCTTTGAGGTAGATGGATGTGAACTCTTGTCCCCAACTTCTACTTTAACTCCCTTGCAGCAGCATTCAATCTTCCTTTCTTTCTGATGAATGTTTTGTAAACATTTCATCCTGCTTAATTTATTCTGAAATGATCAGGAAGAAACTCAAGTATAATAAACACAGAGTAACTACAGAGGACCAGGTGCTTCAGGGATGGAGCAGACTCCTGCTGGAAGGAGCTCCCTAAGGCACTGTGGGATACTGGGGAGGGAACACTAGTCCTCCATGAGGAGCCAGGAGGTAGAGGGAGAGGCTGCTGAGATGGAGGGAACAAGGCATTTGTTCAGTGGAAAGTAAGCAGGGGCACATGGAATAGAGGGTGGCAGAAAGAGTTATTTTTGATAAATGGAATTAATCATCTCCTTGGAAAGTTCTTCTCTGCATAAAGCAATTTAGGGAAGCCAATTTTCCCTGACAGATCTATATGCTCAAAAAAAGAAAAAGTCCAAGCGACCACTTGGACTTGGACTTTGACTGGAGGTTGCAGTCTACTGCAACCTCTGCCTCCCGGGTTCAAGAGATTCTCCTGCCTCAGCCTCCCGAGTAGCTGGGATTGTAGGTGCCTGCCACCATGCCCAGCTAATTTTTGTATTTTTAGTAGACACAGGGTTTCATCATATTGGCCAGGCTGATCTCAAACTCCTGACCTCAGGTGATCTGCCCACCTCAGCCTCCCAAAGTGCAGGGATTACAGGCATGAGAAACTGCGCCTGGCCCCAAATCTCCATTTTCTATAAGGACACCCATCACATTGGATCTCATTTAACATGATTAATTCTGTAAAGCAGGGATTTCCAACCTCCAGGCCATGGACCAGACCGGCTCGTGGCCTGTTAGAAACTAGGTCACGCAGCAGGAGGTGAGTGTTTGGCGAGCAAACATTACCAGTGGCATTAGATTCTTATGGGAACATGAACTCTATTGTGAACTGCACATGTGAGGGATCTAGATTGTGCTCTCTTTATGAGATTCCAAGTAATGCCTGATGATCTGATCTGAGGTGGAGCAGTTTTCATCCTGACACCATTTCCCCACCTGTTCATGAAAATGTTGTGTCTCATGAAACCGGTCCCTGGTGTCAAAAGGTTGGGAACCACTGCTGTAAAGAATGTATGTCTAAATTAAGACATATTTTGAGGTACTGAGAGTTAAAACTTCAACATATGAATTTTAGTAGTTGCATTTCACCCCATAACACTGTCTAAACCAGGGCTGTCCAATCTTTTGGCTTCCCCGAGGCACATTGGAAGAAGAATTGTCTTGGGCCACACATAAAATACACTAACACTAATGATAGCTGATGAGCTTAATAAAAGTCAAAATAAAACCTCATAATGTTTTAAGAAAGTTTGCAAATTTGTGTTGGGCCACATTCAAAGCCATCCGGGGCCACATGTGGCCCACGGGCTGTGGGTTGGACAAGGCTGGTCTAAACCTACCTTTATTGCCTACAAACATAGCAACAACACAATATGCATGATGACGGTCTACACCCAGGCCTGAAATCCTCTGCATTTTATGTAAAATAAAGATAGAGAACACTGGCGTAGCCTCATCCATATACAATGTGCAAACCCAAAACCAAAGGAGTCTTGGCACTGCAGCTTCTTCTATAAATGCGCACATGCAATAGACTCATTCCTGACTTCATCCATTACTCAATTCACAGACCAGTAGTGGAAAGCCAGAAGAATTTCAGGGTAAGTGAAGATCTCAACTACTGCGTAATAGATCAGCTCACAGGAAGCCACAGCCAGGCATAGAAAGAGTAGAGTCAGCCGGGAGTGGTGGTTCACACCTGTAATCCCAGCACTTTGGGAGGCTGAGCGGGCAAATCAGGAGCTCAGGAGTTTGAGACCAGCCTGACCAACATGGTGAAACCCCATCTCTACTAAAAACACAAAATTAGTCCGGTGTGGTTGTGCGCACCTGTAATCCCAGCTACTTAGGAGGCTGAGGCAGGAGAATCACTTGAACCCAGGAGGTGGAGGTTGCAATGACCCGAGATTGCACCACTGCACTCCAGCCTGGGCGACACAGCCAGACTCTGTCTCAAAAAAAAAAAAAAAAACAACAACAACAACAGTAGAGTCAGGCTGGCATTGTGCAACTCACTTCATGTCTTTAGCCCCAGTTTTCTCATCAGTAAAACGGAGATGAGAATAACTATACCACCACACTGAGCTGTTCTGAGCATCGAATAAGATATGAAACAAAACCTTGTATCATGGTTCCTGAAATATAGTAAGCAGTCAATAAATGTTAAAAGTATGTAATCCATGGCCAGGGATAAACTTCATCCTACAAGATTCACTAAAATTTACAAATGATAACCAGATGGTCACCATTTACTTCATTTAGCATTCTCTGAAGACCAAAATATTAGTCCACTTTCATTACAGATTTCTAATGTGTTAAGATAGTTTCTTGCTGATGATTCCAAGTGTCATAGAAGGCTTTCTTAGGTTGGGTGTGGTGGCTCATGCCTGTAATCCCAGCACTTTGGGAGGCCGAGGCGGGCAGATCATGAGGTCAAGAGATCAAGACCATCCTGTCCAACATGGTGAAACTTTGTTTCCCGCTGATGATTCCAAGTTTTATAGGAGGCTTTCCTTGAGATCGGAAGTACAGAAGAGGTTATTCTAAACATTTATAAATGGGACAGACAAGGGTAATTGTTTCCATGGAAACAAGGGCCATGGGAAAATGCTCAGCAAACGTCCACTCCATTGCAGTAGCCTTGCCTCCTCCCACTCTTCTCCTCAGCCCAAGTTTTTTGCTTCATGGTTTTCAGAGACTGAAAAACCCAACAACATATTTTGAATATGTACCACAAAAAAACATATTTTAAAAGGCAGGTACAGCCAGCCTAAGGATTTGAATTGGTATCAATCATTTCTTCAAATTAATGGAGGTGTCAAAGTGTGAAATGTGTGTGTGTGTGTGGTGGGAAGCAACATTAATAGTTTGTAATTCCAAATATCCGTTGAAAGAATCCTTGATTTCATTGAGGATAAGAAATCATAATCCCAACACTTTGGGAGGCTGAGGCGGGTGGATCACGAGGTCAGGAGATCGAGACCATCCTGGCCAACATGGTGAAACCCCATCTCTACTAAAAATACAAAAATTAACTGGGCATGGTGGCACACACCTGTAGCCCAGCTACTCAGGAGGCTGAGGCAGGAGAATTGCTTGAACCCAGGAGGCAGAGGTTGCAGTGCGCCGAGATCACGCCACTGCACTCCAGCCTGGAGAAAGAGTGAGCCTCTGTCTAAAAAAAAAAAAAGAAGAAAGAAAAGAAACTCTCTTTTTAAGGTTTTTAAGGTCAGAAAGTCGGGTAAGATAAACTGTGGAGTATTTTATTAAACTATAGAGTTACATTAATTAGAGGAAGTACCTTATCAAAACATTTACCTTTAGCCTTCTAGTACTAGGGATGTCTTTGTGAAAACAAACTTCCCTGTCGTCTGCTGCCACAACACGGAGGTGCCCAGCAAGTGGTGGATAAACTGAATAAAACAGAATTTGGTGAATCTCTTTACCAAAACTGAAACCTCAGAATCTTCGATCTCTTCCTCTCTCTAAAAAATGTAATGAAAGTCAGCCATTCTGCCATTAAGCTATCTTTGGAATCTTGACAATGGTTTTTGTTTTCATTGCTGCAGCCAATGTTTCAGGCTCTTACAACTCACATTTATCCTTGCAATCATCTGGTACTACAGATAAAGTGAAATCTGAACTTTCTGGCATGGCATTCCAAGACTCTCTACATTGGAACTCCAGGCTGTCTACCACCAGCCCCCTATGCCCTTGGGGGCTTGCAACTCCTGGAGCATAAGTTTGTCCATAAAACAAAATGGCACATGTACCCCTGAGCTTAATATAAAAGTGAAATAAATAAAACAGATTTAACTACCCTAAAATCTACCCCTTAAAGTTTACACTTCAGTGGTTTTGAGTTTGTTTACAGGGTGGTGCAATCATTACCACTATCTCATTTCAGGATATTTAGTCAACCCTAAAAGAAACCCTGTACCATTAGCACTCACTCTCAATCCCCTCTCCCCTAGAACCTAGCAACCACTATTCTACTTTGTATCTCTATGTGTTTGTTTGTAATGGACACTGTTATATAAAAGAAATAATGCTATATATGCATGCACTTTTTGTGTCTGCTTTCAGTTACCATAATATTTTCACATTTTGTTGCTGTATCATGTGTCAATATTTCATTCCTTCTAATCGCTGGATACTATTTCCTTGTATGAATATGTCATATTTTGTTTTTTCACTCGTATGTTCATGATCATGTACATTATTCCCACTTTTTGGCTATTATGAGTAGTGCCCCCATATATACTTATGCACAAGTTTTTGTTTGCTCGTATATTTTTTCTTCTTTTGGGTATATATCTAGGTAGAATTGCTAGCCAGATGGTAACTCCATGTTTAACATTTTTAAGAACTATGAGACTTTGTTTATAAGTGGCTGTAATATTTTACGTTCCCACTGGCATCATTTCCTTCATGTCTTCTCAAAGAATTACTGTTGTCTGGTATTTGTTAGTTTGTTTGAATGTTTTAGCCATTCTCTTGGGTGTGAAATGATAATTCATTGTGGTTTGCATCCTAACACCTATTATGTCGAGCGTCATTTCGTGTACTTATTGCCTATTTGGAGAAATGGCTATTCAAGTACTTTTCTTATTATTTTTTTTAAATGAGTTGTTTTCTCTACTGTCAAGTTGCAAAGGCTCTTTACATAATCTGGATAATAGGTCCTTATCAGATAAATTATTTGCAATATTTTTTCTTTTTCTATGGGTTATCTTTTCACTTTTGTATAGTGCCTTTGAACCACAGAATATCTTAATTTTGATGAAGTCCAATTTATCTACTTATTTCTTTGGTTGCTTATGCTTTATGTGTCATAATAAGTAAGCTTTGGCACAGTAGGTTACTCTCTCCTCCTGTTAACACTTTATTCAGTTGGCCTCAGGGAATATATTAGTCCATTCTCACACTACTATAAAGAAACAACTTAACCTTGTGTAATTTATAAAGAAAAGAGGTTTAATTGGCTCATAGTTCTGCAAGCTGTACAGGAGGCATGGTAGCATCTGCTTCTGGCAAGGCCTCAGGGAACTTTTATTCATGGCTGGAGGCAAAGCACGAGAGTCATCTTACATGTCAGGGGCAGGACCAAAAGAAAGCAAAAAGGGAGGTGCTGCACACTTTTTAACAACCAGATATCGTGAGAACTCAGTCACTATCACAAGAACAGCACTAAGGGAATGGTGCTAAACATTCATGAGAATTCCACCCCCATGATCCAACCACCTCCCACCAGGTCCCACCTCCAATATTGGAGACTACAGTTCAACTTGAGATTTGGGTGGGGACACAGATCCAAACCATATCGGCCACCTAGGCACAGTTTTCTGAGTTTTCTGCTTAAGTCACTGGTTCCTACGCAGTCTCTTTAGCTGGTTCTTCTCTTCCTTGTGTCTAGGTTCCACATTGCTTTCTGTATATGCACATACTCCCTGAATGAATATTTCCAGTCTAATGGTGTTATATACAATCTGTATACTAATAACATCTAAGTTTATATTTCCAGATTAGACCTCCTTTCTGACCTCCAGAGAACATAATTGCCTACTCAGCATCTCCATTTATTTGTATGTCTAACCATAATATCAAGTTTAACTGATCTAACCAATACCACATTTTTCTTTAACTGGAAATCTCCTCATTTCAATAAATGGACATCTTATTCATCAGGAAATCCTATAGGCATAGTTTCTAAAAATATATTCAAAATAACCATTTCAACTGGTAAGTCAGAAAATGACATACACTGTGGTGCCAAACCTCAGTAGCTCCCCTATTGATCTTGGATTAAAAGCCAGTCACTGTAATAACTTCCAAGGCCCTACATTAACCAGTGTTCTTTTCTTTCTCTGATTTCATCCCTAAAGACTCTTCCTGGGTCAAAGTGCTCTAGCCACACTGGCTTCCCTGATGTTCCTAGAACTGACCAGCCACTCTTCTATATTAGGGCATTTTCACAGGATGTTCCTTAGGCCTGTTCTTCTATGTTAGTTTCTATGATGCCTTTCTCACATCCTTCATATGTTCTAGCAGTTTCTTCAGAAAACAACTTCTCATTGAAGACCTTGACCACTTTAGTTTTTGCAACCAGTCCCCACACCAGAACTACAGAGCCCCTTTAACCTGGATGTGTATTTTCCCCCTCAACCTTCATATTTTATCGCTTCCCAACAGTACTTACATCTCTGCCCTCTCCCAGCACTTAGAATGCAAGTTCCATGATGATGAATATTATTATTATTTTTTTGCTTAATGATGACAGATTCTTGACACCAATAAATATTTGTTGAATGAGTACCAAGTAGCACTGTATAGCTAAATAATTAAAGCAACTGAACATCTGGTTTAAGAAGTGACCTTAGGATCATTGTAACAAAACTGAAAACTCAAATGTTGCCAGGACAAATTTCATATTACAAAAAAAAGTAAAGTTAAAAACCTCACCTCTCTAGCATTTACCAAAATACATTCCATATGGGTTAGAGAGTTGATGTATAAAATGCAAACCATAAAATCTCCCCCACTGATCTGGAAAGAAAACTATATTATCTTTTTTAAGCAAAAAAATAAATAAATAAATAAATAAACAAAAAACAAAAACATTGCAGACCAGGTGCAGTGGCTTATGTCTGGAATCCCAGCACTTTGGGAGGCCAAGGTGGACAGAGTGCATGAGCCAAGGAATTTAAGACCATCCTGGAAAACATGGCAAAACCACATCTCTACTACAAATACCAAAAAGTTAGTTGGGCGTGATGATATGCACCTCTAGTCCCAGATACTTGGAGGCCTAGGTGGGAGGATCACGTGAACCCAGGAAGTTGAGGCTGCAGTGAGTTATGATCATGCCACTGCACTGCAGCCTGGGTGATGGGAATCAGACCCTATCTCAAAAAACAAAATGCAGAAAACTGCTTTTGTATAATGAGCTCATCTGTGCACAAACAAAATAAGGGGAAAAAAGCCTTCTGTGTGCATATGGGAGTTAGTAGATGATTGTGTGAGCAAAGACAACAGTGTGGAGGGACAAGTGGGGGGTTTTTGTAATGGTTGAGTCAGGGTATGGGGATGGACTACAAGCTTTGCTCTTTATATGGTTGAGCATTGTCTCAAATATTAGAATAAGCAAGTCGTATCTTTCACTAAACTTTTCACACAGATTTTTAAAAGTGAACTTACCTCCTACCACTTATGTGTCCTGTGACATTTAACAATGTCTGCAAGTTTCAAGCTTCCAAGCTATAAATAAGGGAAAATTCATGCCATTATGACTGGTAACGACAATCATGATAATGACAATTCCTAACATTTCCTGAGTTTTCACTGACATTTCAGGCAGTGCACTAATAGCTTTTATTTAATTCTACTCATTTAATCTGCATAATGAACTAATGACAGGTAATATTATTACTTTTGCCTCAAAAATCCATCAACACGATTAAATGAGCAACAGACGGAAGTACTCCTGTAAACTGAACAAAACGTAGAAACAGAAGCAATTACATATTTTAATGTGCTGTCACGCATCTAACAAAACAAATTATTTAATTAAAGTTAGTTTAGTTCTTGAGATCTTACATACCTGGCTCTCAGAATATGAACATTATGAACAACCCAATACATTAGCTAGACTTAACCACTACCATAATATCACCATGTTGTCCAGTATGATAGCTGTTAGTCACATATATTTATCAGCACTTAAAATGTGCTTTGTCCAAATGAAGATGTGCTTCAGGTGTAAGATACACACAACTTTCTGGGCATTTGGTATGAAAAATACAGTGAACTATCTCATTAACATGTTTGTTACATTGATTACCTGTTGAAATTATACCATTTTCACGCATCTAAGTGAATAAAACATATTACTAATATTTCCACATCTTTTTTATTTTTAAAATATGGCTACTAGAAAATTTAAAATTACATATGTCGCTAACATTGTGTTTCTTTTGGCTAGTGATGCTTTACAACTTGTTTCTAGTGAGCTTTCATGTGGGTACTAGGGCATCACTAATTAGTTTGCATTCAAGGCCTTGCAAAATATTACCTGCGGGCCTACTTCTCAGAATAAGGTTGAAAAAAACTTGGAATGAGGCCGGGCGCGGTGGCTCAAGCCTATAATCCCAGCACTTTGGGAGGCCAAGATGAGCGGATCACGAGGTCAGGAGATCGAGACCATCCTGGCTAACCCGGTGAAACCCCTTCTCTACTAAAAAATACAAAAAACTAGCCGGGCGAGGTGGCGGGCGCCTGTAGTCCCAGCTACTCGGGAGGCTGAGGCAGGAGAATGGCATAAACCCGGAGGCGGAGCTTGCAGTGAGCTGAGATCCGGCCACTGCATTCCAGCTTGGGTGACACAGCGAGACTCTGTCTCAAAAAAAAAAAAAAAAAATTAAAACGCATAGCATTCTGGCTGTTTTCAAAAAGGAAATAATTTTGAAAGGTTACCTGTATATAGAAAGAGGGATTGCTCTGCCTGAGCTGAGTGTGCAGAAGTGCAGGTAAACATGCGCCTTGCCCTGGAGAGTATAGCTGGAGCAGTGCAGTTGGCCAGGTGGCAGAATTAGGGGATGTGGGTGTGCATATGGACATATTTAAGTGGCTTTGTATCTATTTATCTTATCAGGGCTGCTAACAATGGATACCTTAAGGGTAAGTGGGGGTGGGGGGTGGGGGAGAACTGGTTCCAGGGATTCTCTTTGTCTCTCTTTTTTTTTTTTTATCCTAAATATATATGCATCCAATACAGGAGCACCCAGATTCATAAAGCAAGTCCTTAGAGACTTACAAAGAGACTTAGACTCCCATACAATAATAATGGGAGACTTCAACACCCCACTGTCAACATTAGACAGATCAACGAGACAGAAAGTTAACAAGGATATCCAGGAATTGAACTCATCTCTGCAGCAAGCAGACCTAATAGACATCTATAGAACTCTCTTTGTCTCTTGAAATATCTTTGCTTTCCTTCCTCCAGTCACTTGAACATGCATAACTCCTCTAATCAATATATTTTATTTCTAAAACTTCAAGGAAATGCTCATCTTTTATTTGGTCTACTACTCTTCACTTCAATTTTTCACATATTCAGGAAGAAAATGATATCTTCTAGTGAGAACAATTGCAATAGTGAGGATTTATTGAGCATTTTGTCCAGGTCAGGTACTGAACTGTGGCCACATGAAGATTCTCTCCTCAAATCTTCACAGCAGCCCATGTGGCAGATGTAATAATTGCTCCATCTCCCTTTCCAAGTAGTCACACAGGTCAAGCGTGAATCCACTCGAAAATACTCTGATCAACTGCAAATTAACCCTGCATGCTAAGATGTTATGTTACAAAACATGATTCCAACTCTACAGCCCACATCTCCTGGTAACATGTTGCTTTGCTCTCTAATGTCCAAATACTTTCCACTGTGTGAGTGAGTGCAGGGAACTTCTCTAATTGCTATGATTTTAGCCCCTTGCAAGCACTATTGGCATTTGCTATAACCAAAATATCTCAGGGCATTTGGGATTTCATTTAGGAAATTCCTCCCACCCCCCAACCACCAAAAACAAAAAGAATGCTCTCTGACTCATGCTATATGGCCATGTGTGTGAAGCATATATGAGGATGTGGTGAGTGCTTTTTACAAAATCTTTTTTTAAATTGTTAAATGTATGGTATTCACTCGATTTATCTTCTTAAAAATCCAAAGTTAATAAATTTAAAACTATGAAAACCACTAAAACAGTTTATTCTGGTGAGTATAAATAAATAGATAAATAATCTATATCTATACTTATATATACATGCATACATTTCCTAAAGACAAGCAGTGATTTTAGAAAATGTGGTCAAGTCATTCATGAAAAAGAACAAAAATGCACAGGAATAAACAAACATATCAAGAATCATTCAACATATATAAGGAGAAATCACAAATATTTCCTTAAGGCATAGGAAAAGAAAGTTGAATGAGTATATGTAAATACTCATATTACTGAAAGGGAACATTTGGTATTTGTAATGAGTTTTTGTTCCCCAAATTCAATGTGTTTTATGGTAACTGCATTTAAAAAATCCTTGCTAAGTTTTTTTATTACACGAATTTAACAAAGTGATGTTAAATTCATCCAGGAGTATACCCAGGTACATATTATAATAAAATTTTAAAAAGTGAGACTAATGAAGGATACCAGGCACTAATTGGCATTTTATGGTCAGAATAATTAGCCCAGTGTGGTCCGGGCTCACACACTGACAGTTGGGTCCACCGAACCATGTTAATGAAGGAAATGCTGGGGAGATGTCACAGCACAGTGTCACTTTACACACCATGCCACCAGATGATATGGTAGAATAACTTAAACAATTTCATTTAGAACTTTATGAAACCGCTAACACTTCGACACGTATTTCTACAAAGCAGCTTTAAGTTAGGGAAGAATGCTTCTCTTCAGTGTTCAAAGTACAAAAGCATTTAAGCAAGAGTTGCAGCCAAGTGCTATGAGATGGAGCTCTGTGGGCAGTTATCTCTGCCCCCTGGAGGATGGCACAGCACTAGGTGATTGATTATCCAAGGACTTCCTCATCTCATCTTCCCAGCAAGCCTTTGATGCTGATGTAATTATTACTACGAATTCACTGAGATGCAGCACAGATCGAATGAGGAAACCAGGAAACCGTAAAGTCAGCACACAAAGTTAAGGATAGTTGTCACTTTAACTCCATGTCTCAAAAAATGCATTCGCTGATGATAACTAGACTTCCTGTTTGGAATTTCCAGAACTATCAGGATGGGGACTGTGAGTCAACCTGCTAACTAACTGGGTTTAACCCTTGTGATTATATTGCCAAGCAATCTACCCAAACTATCCTAAGAGTGTGGCTTTCATGTGGCTGCCAGCACAAACCTGGGCAGCAAAATCATATGTGACTGGTTACCTGAAGGTCCAGATGACATCACAGAGTTAATCAGGTCACTGTCCAGGGAGGAAAGGTCCACAAAGCAAGAAGCCTCCTTGTTCTAAATGAAAATGTCCAGCACTTAAAGAATACGAAGTGCTTTTAAAGTTACACTGCAACAAATACACAGATGGCATTATCTGTTTTAGACCCTGAGGATACCACAGTAAATAAATAGAAAACATTTTAATATAGTGTTTGCCAAAATATATAACATGTCTGACAAAAAATAAATGTTATATGTTTGTTAAGTGAAATAAATATGTAAGCTGTATAAAAAAAATAGTACTTGTAGACCAGCAAAATCCATCAGAAAATCAAATAAAAAAAAAAAGCAATTTGTGACAGTGATGAAATCAAAATGCCTAGAATGAACTATTCAGTGACATTTGTTGATGAATAATATATAAGAAAAAAATTAAACTTTACTCTAGAATCTAAAAGAAGACATGAGGAAATGGATATTTATTCCAGGTATTTTCCTAAAAGGAAAACCTAAAACTAGAAAGATGTTGACTTTTTAAAAATTTATTTTTGAGTTGCAAAATAATGTTTCTGTAGTCCCGGTGGAACTCTTTTGAGGGAAGTTTGACAAGGAGATTTTAGGCCATCCACAAGACAAGTAAGAATAGCTTGGGGAGGGGCAAGGAAGAATTACACCTTAATGGATCCACTGGAATTACATGGCAATAACAATGAACCCCTCGCAGTCTTTGCAACACACGATGGAGCAGAAATAACTAAGGTAATTAATTTGGATTTGTGAGGAACAATAATTTGTTAGAGCATTTCTTTACCCAGACCCAAAAGGCTTTCAAAATGGATTACAGAATTAGATTTTAAGACATGACACCCAATCATCTATGGCCACAAAACATTCTCCACGACTTACTATTCAGTTAGACCAGCAGGTTGAAGAGGAATCCACATAAAATAGCCCCATTTCTGTACATCCAATGACGACCAAGCCTTCTTCCAAGACGTTTGAGCCTTCATTTGTGTTTCAGTATTGTCCTGGAAGAAGATGATGATTAGGGAAAGCCTTGTGTCAAGTATTAAAACTGTTCACCTCAGTGGAGTAGAAATGAAGTTTGCGTGGTTGAGAAGATTACAAATTTTGTCTTTATGCATCTTTGCTGCAAGATCTTTTTGTTTATGCATCTTTGATTCTATCAGCTGCAGTTCAAATGTACTATTTTCTAACTAACGCATTTCAGTAGATAACTTTTTCATTGATTGGTAATATGGCAACCCAAGGCATGAACTTCTTTAAGCCTCAAGCTCTAGGTTCTGCACAACAAAAATCCGACCTGCTGTTAGGAGTAACAGCAAAACATGTGTTCTCACTAAACATATCCCAAGTCCATGTGCATAAGGCAGATAGTGTCCCCGGTGCTGTTTTGTCATTACTGTGACAGCAGTCCTGTGAAAACACAGTGTCATTATTTCAAGAAATGACACTTCAGAGAGGGCATTGAGCAAAATAATGCAGCACAGACTTTGAAGCCAGAAGCCAGAAGCCAGAAGCCAGGACTTAATCCACCCCTTGCCCCGACTCATTTGCTCAGTGATATTAGGCAAGATGGCTGAATTCTCTGTAACTCAGTTTCTTCATGTGTAAAATAAGTACAATAATATACCAACACCTCAGAGCACTGTTGTAAAGGCATGGGTTGATGTATGGGCTGATGTATGTAAACCACTGAGAACAGTGTTAGGTGTGTGATTCACATCATGAAGGGTGTGTTAATATCATACTACCACACGGATTTGCTGGCAGGAGCCAATGAGGTAACATATTTGAAAAATTTTTATAAACTGTAAATCTACACATACTATTGCTGATATTGTCTACTGAAGAAGGTACAGGGCGTGGTTTTTTTTTTAAATTACTGTATCAAAAAGCCAAAAATAAGTCAAAACTTACTAACAGGATTCTATTCAACAACTTCTTATAATTCAGACCCTATTATCTGAATTTTTTCTTTTATTAATATTTATTTTCGAAGGAAGAACAACACTGGGATGAATATGAATTATAAACACTTCATTAAAAAACTTTGTACCTCTGTTACAACCTTTATATAGGAAATCCACTTGAATAGCCTGAACAAAGAGAACCTACAATTTTAGTCTGATACTTATTTTTAGGCTTTTCAGTCACCGAATGGAGAAGTGACTGCACTGGGTCAAACAGAGTTTAGTAAAGCTCTGCTACTCTACAAAATAGCTACGAGTGTATCTTTGTATGTGTCAGTGTAGGTGTGTATCTGGCAGTGTCACTTACTGGATTATTTCTTGCACTGTCACCTGTACCCTTCGTCTGTTTTTTATATATTTATTTGACTACTAAACATTTTAACCAGAGAACTATTATCATCTGGTGGGACACAAGTATTTGAGGCACCACAATTTAGAAAAGCCTCAGTCAATGTTTTAGTTTTCCTGTTTTTTAACACAAAACTCAATATTCATCTCAATTAACAAGTCCATAATACAAAGATATTTTTAAAAACTAAATTATTCCTTTTTATTCCACTTCCTTGAGTTAATCAATGCTAAGGGTTTGATGTATGTCCTTCCACATTTTATTATATAAATACAAAAAATGTGTTTAAAAAAATTTAAATAAATTTAACAGAGTTTAATTGAACAATAAAGAAGAAGAAAAACAATCTGTCAATGGGGCTGCCCCCAGAATCAGAACAGATTCAGAGAGACTCTGAGGTCGCCACATAGTTGGATAACAATTATGACCAGAAAAAGCAAAGTGACATACAGAAAACAGAAATGAGGTACAGAAACAGCTGGATTGGTTACAGCCCAGGGTTTCGCCTCATTTGAGCAATGTTTGAATAGTTGGCCACCTATGAGTGCCTGCTGTATGGCTGCTGTTATTGGTTGAGACTCAGCAATTGTTACAGAAGCATTCGCCTAAGTTAGGTATTCAGTTTGTTTACATACTAAGTTAGATTGAGGTTCATATGTAAGAACTCAATTACGCAAGTACAGAGGCTTTTTTCTGGCCAAATTTAGTTTTATTTAACACTTAAATATACATATATAAATAGAGGTTCCCATTGCCTTTTTAGAAAAACATTTCTCTGCAACTTAAAAAAAAATCTGCTTTTTGGCCGGGCGCGGTGGCTCAAGCCTGTAATCCCAGCACTTTGGGAGGCCGAGACGGGCGGATCACGAGGTCAGGAGATCGAGACCATACTGGCTAACATGGTGAAACCCCGTCTCTACTAAAAAATACAAAAAAAATCTAGCTGGGCGAGGTGGCGGGCGCCTGTAGTCCCAGCTACTCGGGAGGCTGAGGCAGGAGAATGGCGTAAACCCGGGAGGCGGAGCTTGCAGTGAGCTGAGATCCGGCCACCGCACTCCAGTCTGGGCGACAGAGCGAGACTCCGTCTCAAAAAAAAAAAAAAAAAAAAAAAAAATCTGCTTTTTGTAAAATAAAACACAGAATCAGCAAACCACATAGAACAAATGTATGGCTTAGTACAGTGGTTGACAAACGTTAGAGTACATCTGAATCACCTGGAGAGCTTGTCAAAAGGCAGATTCTCGGGCACCATCCTGAGAGTTCTGATTCAGAAGCCTGGGACGGGGTCTGAAAATGTACATTTCTAACAATTTCTCAGGGAATGTAGATGTTGTTTATCTGATACCACACTTAGAAAATCTCTAGCTTATTAAATTGATGTGAGATACACATCATTTTAACGTTAATAAAGGGGAATAACTAGAACTTTCCAGCTACCCTGGAGGACCCTCCAAATGGCCCATTTCAATTAGAGCCTCTCCTTCTCTTCCAAAAAACCAGAATTCTGACTTCTATAATCATCACTTCCTATTTTTGTTTATTTTTATCTCACAAGTGTGAATTCCTAGACACTTTGGATTAATTATGTCTACTTCTTCAATTTAGTATGTCTTTTAAATTCTTAAAAAGTGTTTATTAAATAATTCTAGCCATTTGACCTGTAGAGTTTCTCATAATCTGTATCTTGCTCATTTAATACTCTTGGTAGAGTTTAGCATACTCCCTCATTCTCTATATTTCCTTCAAATTTATAGCTGTATACAGAGACTGGATCATATTCATATACAGCAGTTTAGCAAGAGTATGGGTGGTTTTGAGTTTCTTCAGCAGGAGGCACATAAAGTCTGGCTTTTGCTCTCTTTTTAAATCAGCTTTCTTGAAGTATAATTTACAAATAATAAAGTTCACCACGTTTAAATGCAAAACTTAATGAATTTCAATAAAAACGGAAAAGTCAAAAACTGTAACCACATAGATGATTTGGAGTATTTCCATCATCACAAAAAGTTCCTTTATGTCTTTTTTGCAGTCTAAACCCTCTGCGCATTCCTCGTCTGCTGAAAATCACTAATTGCTTTCTATCACTGTAGTTTTGACCTTTCTAGAATTTCAAACAAATGGATTCGTACAGGAAAAAAAAACATTTGCGTAAGAGGAGAGGAAAATGAGAATACAATGAACCTAAATAGAAGAAAGGAGGGAAATAAGATAATGGCAGAAATCACTAGAAAAAAAAAAGGTAAAACTCTGAAACAATAGAGATGATTAACAAAGATATAACCCGATCTTTTGAAAGTACAAAATAGATAAACACAGCTGTTACAAGACTGATTCAAGAAAAAAGTTGTCAGGTGTAAATACAATTTGTAATGAAAATGGTAAATTATCTACAAATATGTGAGATTAAAAATGCTTAGAGAATATTTAGAACAAGTACCTGTCAAACACTGGAAAAAATAATGAAATTATTAAAATATTTTAAGTAGTAAATTGGTAAAAAAAAAAAAAAAAAAGAGTAAAAATCTTAGGTAGAAAAAAACCATAAGTAAACTGAAATTACAGTAACAAATTTCTTCCTTCTTCCTTTAACCTAGGATTTCTCTAACATTATCCATTTGACATTTTGGGCAAGATACTTCCTTGTGGGGGTGGGGCTATCCTATACTTTGTAGATGTTGAACAGCATTCCTGGTCACACGTGCTAGCAACCCCACTCACCAGTGGTGACAACCAGACACTGCCAAATGTCCCTTGGGAGGCAAAACTATGTACCTTCTCCGTTGGGAACCATTGTCTTAAGCCAAAGTCCAAGGCCTGTAGAGGTTATACATAAGTTCCACTAAATTGTAAGAAACAGATCATTTATTTTTATACAAAGTTTTAGAGACAACAGAAAATGAGATAATAAATTCTGACTCATTTATGGGACTAGGATAACCTTGAATTGGCCAAGGATGTTATAAGATATGATGGAAACCTAAATAAAACGTTAGCTTAACCACATCCAACAGAGTATTGAACAGTAACACGACATTATCAAATAGAGTTTATGACAGAAATACAAAGAAGATTCAGGGACAGGAAATCAGTAATAGATGGAATTCGCTATGCTAATGGACTATAGGAGACCAGAGGATAATCTCAATAGATGCAAAAAAAAATGTAGGATAGTTTAACCTGATATCTAATATTATTGAATCTATTATGACACAATCAATGGGAAAAGTTACATATTATACCTCACAATTGGAAGAAACTACTGGCTTCCATTCTAGGAATTTTGGCATACATTTGGTACCAAAGTCAAATATGATATAATATCTAACTTTAATGATTCTTTAGACAAATAATACCTGTAGAGTGTAAAATAAAATCTACATTTATATATATATTATGGATAGTATATATGTCATTAAATTAGTGGTATTATATAATTTTAATAACATGTTGATGTACAATAAATATATTGACTTAAATTAACTTTTTAACATATGCTACACAAAAACATGGGGGGAAAAATGTAAAAAGTTTCTAAGAGTGCATAAGATTGTATATTATTATGAAAGTCATAAGCCAAAATGCATCAGGAAATGATATTCTGAGGGAGACCACCTCTCAGACAGTCCAAGCGCTCAATAAATTTTATGTGGTTAGTTGATATCTTGTACGCAGTCTTTTGCCTTGCTTCTGTTTTAGCATTCCTTCCATCTACCTCTTGTTCCTACATCCTCCAGGGAGGGGAGAGTTAGAGGAGACTGAATTGAAAACTGACTGCGGTGGCTCACCCCTGTAATCCCAACACTTTCGGAGGCTGAGACGGGCGGATCGCTTGAGCGTGGGAGTTTAAGACCAATCTGGCCAATATGGCGAAACCTCATCTCTATAAAAAATACAAAAATTAGCCAGGCATAGTGGCTCACTCCTGTAGTCCCAGCTACTCAGGAGGCTGAGGCTGGAGGATGACTTGAGCCCGGGAGGCAGAGGTTGCAGTGTGACAAGGTGGCACCACTTCACTCCAGCCTGGGAGACAGAGCCAGGTTCTCTCTCTCTCTCTCTCTCTCTCTCTCTCTCTCTCTCTCTCTCTCTCTATATATATATATATATATATATATATATATATATATATGTGTGTGTGTGTATATATATATATATGTATATACACACACACACACACACACACACACTGATTGTTCATATATATGTAAACTGTTTGTTCCTACGTCATGAAAGCTGCATTAAAATCTCTAAAACACGGGATTCGGAGAGCTTCTAGATTGGTGAACACATGAAGGTACTTGGATGGTGATGTGCCTAGACAGGTCATGGAAGCTCTCTGAGTCTGTGCCCATTCCTTGCCCTATCCATGTTTTCCATGAGGCTGCTCCTGAGTTACATCCTCTATAATAAATCAGTAAATGTAAGCAAATGTTTTCTTGAGTTTTTTGAGTCATTCTAGGAAATTATTAAACCCAAGGAGGAGTTCACGGGAATTCCCAACTGATAGCTGCTCATAAGTATGGGAGACCCAGATTTTCCACCAGCATCTAAAATGAATAGTAATCTAAACACTTAAATTTGCTAAAGGAAAGTGACATCTTACTAATTAAATTTAATTGAGGTTCAACAATCTTTTACTCTTCTCTGTTCCTATTTTTTAGAGCATTTAAGTGAAAATGAATAGATAGATAATAAGTAGATATATAGATTGACAGATAGACTGTCCTGAAAAGTTTGCTATGAGTGTTGCTAAAGAGAAGTTCATCCAGAAATTACTTAATTCTGATTTTGGAATACATTAAATACCTTTTTGGTTAAATGGTTTCCCTTTTCTGATTTTATTGTTCTTCAGCTCATATTTGCATGTTTGTCTGTAAAGCACACAGAGACGGGTAGAGAGAAGCAGCCTAGGTGGTCACTCAGTAGCAGAGGGAATCAGCTGATTCTCTAATCCACAAACTTTAATCAGTGAAAACTGATACTTGTAAACCAAGATGAAAAGCAGCGGGGTTTGTATTGCTGGATTTGAAAAAATTAAAAGTTTCAAAAATGGTTTTATTAAGTTGTGGTAATGGCAAAACGGTACACCTAAGACACCAAACCCACAGCAGAGCAAGTATTTCTCTGGCTTGTAATAAATGCATTATTCTGACAGACAGGGTTTGCTGAAGGCTCCAATGCTCTTTAGGAAGACTGGTGTTTTAAACAAAAAAGGAGAACATTCTATCTGTCTTTCTCTCTAAATTTCTTTTCAGTTTAGAAACACATGGCCATATGGGGAAGGTTTATTTTAAAAGCTGCATGTCTTTTAGTCTAAAGGCTTATTAAAAATAGGTGCCAATCTTGGAAAAGTAAGAGATGCACGTAATGAATATATGTCATATATTAACACTTCAAGTCACTAAGAAAACATCAGCTTCTCTTGGGCATGGATTTGGTGCAAACAAAAATTTTCTGAAGACTCAATAACCTGTGTAAACTTATAATAGATTACATAAAGTGAAAATAATATTCCCTCAACGTCCTATTAACTATCTTACCACAAAATAACTTCTAAAATTAAGTCCTTTTCTTTTGTAAGCAACTTCTCAGAAGCACATTAATTCCCATAGGAAGCTGTTAAACAGGTAAGCTCCATGAGGCCTGCTAATAAAAAGCGACTCTTTGGTATTTTAACCACATGTCAGTGTTTAAGGAAGCAGAGCTGCAGTGTATCCTTAAAATAATCATGGTCATAGAGCTAACATCCCTTGAGCATCGACCTTGGGCAAGGTCCTCTGTCAAATGTTTTATATGAACCTGTGGCAGGTGCTCAGAAAGTATTTTTTGAATTGTGCAAGTATCATATTTAAGCATTTTTAGCACCTGAAAGGACACAAATCTAATCACTTATAATAATATATTAATGTAGATATTGATAACAGAAATTTCCAGATCAGTCGACTTATGTTCAGAGACGTTTTCATGCCCAAGTTTAAGTGACTTGTAAACCGTTTGTCTGTTTTACTTTACATTTTATTTTTACCAGCTTTAGTAAGGTATAATTGATGTACAAAGAGCTATACATATTTAATACTTACTGATGAGTTTGTGCATATGCAAATACCCATGAAACCACCAACACGATCAAGGTAATAGCTGTATCTAACACCTCCCAAAGATTCCTGTATCCCTTTTAGTATTTGTTTTTATTTTTGGTAGGTAAGAACACTTAACGTGAGATTTAAACTCTCAACAAAATGTGAAGGGTACAATACCATATTGTTAACTATAGGCACTATGTTTTACAGCAGATCTCTGGAAATTATTAATCTAAAATAACTGAAATGGTATATGAATTGAACAATGTGACATAATAAAAATATATTTCTGTCTCTGCCCTTGATTCCTGACACAGAACTCCTAAAACCCACGTAATGTCTATAGTAATAGGGTTGCTAAGAGTATCTTTGTACTGATACTTGATCTTTGACTCTGGTTCCTGACATAGAGCTTCTAATCCCTTGGATTTCCTGATGAAAGAAGCATATTTTGTTCTAATGAGACAATTAATGGTGGCCTCCTGGATGGAGGCTGTCTTCCAGGTAAATCGAGGCGGGATTAGAACATGGAATTTTCAGCCCATTCCCCATCCTCCAGGGAGGGCAGAGTAGAGGAGATTGAGTTAAAAATCCATGATGCCTATGTGGTGAAGCCTGCATAAAAATCCCTAAAATATGAGGTTTGGAGAGTTTCTGGGTTGGTGGACACATGTAGGTAGCGAGAGGGCGGTGTTCCCACATCCAACCCCGCTGCCTTGCCCTATTCATCTCTTCCATTAGACTGTTCCGGAGTTGTATCCTTTATGATAAACCAGTAAATGTAAGAAAATGTTTTCCTGAGTTTTGTGAGCTATTCTAGCAAATTTTGGAAACTGAGGAGAGATTAGTGGGAACACCTGATTTATAGCTGTTTCAGTGAGTATTATGAGATGATCTGACTTGCCACTGGCAACTGAAATGGGGTTAGTTTTTTGGAATGGAGCCCTTAACTGGTGGGGTCTGCACTGACTCTAAATAGTTAGCATCAGAATTGAGTTAAAGTATAGGATACTGAGTTAATGTTTGCTGCGAATTGAAGAATTAGTTGGTGTCAGTAAAATCCCCTATAGGTGGTTTTAGAAGTGATGTGAGTGGAGAAAACAGTGAGTTTTCCCTCTTTTGACAGCACCTCCTCATTTGCCAACCCCACATCCCCTGGCCACTACTAATATACTCTCTGCTTCCATGAATTTCACTCTTATAGATACCTCATATAAATGGAACCATAAAGTATTTGTCCTTCCATACTTGGCTTATTTCACTTAGCATAATGTTCTCTAGGTTCATCCATGTTGTCACAAATGACAGGATTTAGGCTGAAGAGTATTCCATTGAGTATATATATCACCTTATCTTTATCCATGCATCTGCCAGTGGACATTTGAGTTGTTTCAGTTACCTATTTAAACCGTGCAACAACTCCATTAGGTTGGGATTATTATTTACATTTATACAAAGGAATTGAGGCTTAGAGAGATTAAGAAACTTGCTTGTTCTCCCAGAAAATAAATGACAGAACTGAGATATAAATGGGATATCTCTGAGGTTAAGGACCATGCTGACATATTCTAGACTACAGAAAGATTTAGTAATCTAGGCCATTGTCTACATGCACACAAACTTACTTGCCCTAAGTTCCCTTTCAATAGCGCCCACAACACTGGGTATCTCTTCTGCCTTTTCTGAAATTCCTACAATATCTATCTTGTTTCAAAACAAATGAGGATGCATTATCTATAAAACACTTCAATTTAAATGCTTGAGTGTTACCTGGGACAACTTATTATCCAAGCTCTACCATCAGACAGGCAAGTGACCACATTGGAAACAAAGGAATGATTCCCACAAGGTGTGCATTTAGGAGTGCCATGTGGATCAAGGGGGATTAAATATAGAGAAGATAATTTAGAATACGAATCTTAAAAGTACTGATGACAGTCTAAGAGAGTGCAGTAAAGAGGGAAGAATGCATGGAAACATTATGAAAAGTATGTGAAAAGAATAATTGATAATGTAATTGTGGGTAATCATGAGTTATCAAAGTTCCCCACATGCTAAATTGACATATGTATCATGGCTGAAACAAAAAAAATCAAATGTTTTCCTTCAAAAAAAGTAATTTGTTTCTGCTACCTTTAAGGCTACATAAATAAAATCAGGGGTGACCTGATTATAAAGTTATCCATACCATTTATCTTAAAGATGGTCTCCACTGGGAGAAAACAAAAGATTGAACCCATCATATTTGTATCTATTGCTTTTGGTGTGCATAAGTCACACATTTGTATATCGAGTGTATACATATTGATTGTACCTTGACCTTAACAATTTATCATTTAGTTGTATACCATCACCCTCCATGATAGATGTTACAGCTAAGGGTCTAGCCGCAATTTCATTATAGACCCCACTTTGCAGGGTTTCATAAATAAGCAGTCAAAATCTACTGCAGGCTATGTAATGTTTTAGTTTGCATATCTGTATTATCATTTTCGTTCCATATTGCAGTTTCCATCCATCAGCTATAGAATCATTTTTCATTTTCAGAGGCAGTTCTTACAGGAAATCATCTTAATGACGATCAAGAGGAAACTTGCAAACAGTAGGAAAGATATTAAATTTCATTCCACCCCACCAAAATAAATAAGTAAACAAATAAATAAGTATATAAATGGAATAGCTGAATAATGCATGTTCTACTCTGTGCTATATGGCACACACATGAGGTTTGCAGATACTTATGTAGAATTAATTGACAAGCATGTAAATCGAGTGTTTGTTAATGGTGAAGAACAATAAATATATGATTAATGAATAAATGACAAGCAGGTTAAATGTTATAGAAGATAAAAGTTTTAAGAATATGCCCACACTCTCAACCAGCTTGCAATCTAAGAGGAAAGACAGCCCACTCATATACAATACATTTCTATTCATAATAATCCTGCTTTTCTCCTGTCCTGCTTGAATTAAAGTCTCTTTCCCTGTATTTACCACATACACATATTTTAGCGAGTCTTTATTCCTCTACGTTTCTGGATCTGTATTTACACAATGTGAAACAATAATGCATATTTATATTTATATATTGTCTATTTATAGAGTTGTTATGAAAGTTCAGTGAGTACAATGTGCATAAGAATTCCTGTGTGTACTCTAAAATAAAAAGACATGCATCTATACAAAATAAAGGTGATATATTAGTGGTAGTAATAATAGTAAAAAATAACTGTCTGCTGAACTTATATGGTTAATATAATATTACAGTGCTTCTATTGATCATTGTAGTGGGTTAAATAGCATTCCCCCAAAATTCATTATTACGCAGAACCTCAGAATTTAATCCTATTTGGAAATAAGTCTTTGGAAATGTAATTAATAAAGAATCTTGAGGTAAAAATCTAATTAGTTAAGGATCTTGTGTTAAAATCATCCTGGATTTAAAGTGGGCCCTACATTTAATGACTGACATCTTTATAAGAGAAAGGAGAGGGAAATTTGGATTGAGACACAGAGAAGAAGACCATACAAAGATGGAGGCAGAGATTGGAGTGATTTGACTCCAAGATGAAGCATCTCAAGAATTGCTGGAAACCACCAGAAGCTGGAAGAGGCAAGGAAGGAGTCGTTTCTAGAGGCTTCAGAGGGCATGTGGCCCTGCCTACATCTTTATTTCAGACTTCTAGCCTACAGGATTTGAAAGAATAAATTTCTATTGTTTTAACTGCCCAATTGTGACAATTGAATACAGCAACTTTAGGAAATTAATACATGTAGGAGGTCTACCTATTTTTGTGAATATATATCGTTCAGTGGATAGAAAATATCCTGGAATACCCACCTTAATGGATCTTGTTGAATTATCAGAGGGCCACTCAGTCCTAGTGATTTCAGGACCAGGCTCTGATTTCAAATAGGATTTCTTGCTATAAGCATCAGCCACCACCCCGATCCCTTCCCACATATTATAGCTGATTGGTGAATTTCATACATTTGGTACAAAGTACTGTACATCTACATTGAGACCAAGTGTTTGTTAGAATGGAGGATAACTATGGTGTACAGGAAAAAAAAGAAACTGTATTCGGAGTCAGAGACAGAAAAAACACACTGCTTATGAAAATGTGAAGAGAGGTAAGTCACTTACAGTATTTTGGCCTAGTTTTTATCATCTATAAACAAGAGTGATTTTTGATTCATACATTTTCTCTGGAAACCAAAGGATAAAACATGTAAAAGCACACAGCACAATTCCTGGCCCTGCAACGCAGTCATACAACTTCTGCTCTATTCACAACATGCTTCACGTGTCCTTTTCTTCTGTCTTGCTTTACACACCGTGGTTTTTCATGGTACAGATACTGAGCTTACTATCTTAAGAGGCTGCGGTATTCATTGACTCAGTGACAATTACAGAAAACTAAATTTTGCCAAAAAGCAATAAAGCAAATATAATGTCTGGGGGAACGTTGTCGTTGTTTGTAAAATGTCATTTTAAATTTCAAGTATATGCCAGTGGGAAATAAAATACAACTGTTCTCCAGCCTCAACCACCATATTTTAGGAACTATTGTCCCAGAATGAATTCAAACTTTAATTTGAAGTACCTAACATGTTTGCTAAGTATCTGAAAAATACTGTATACTGCTTGAGGCAAAAAAAAAAAAAAAAAGGCCTGTTTTCTGAACAAGAAAAAGATCTGTGAATCTCTATTGAGTAGATACCTAGAAAAAGTTATTAAACAACACTATAAGGCAACTATAAGTATAGTGGGGGGAAATAAATCTTTTCCCTCACCTATGCTAGGTTTATGCCTGAAGATCTTTTTTTTTTTTTTTTTTTTTTTTTTTTTTTTTTTTTTTTTTTTTTTTTTTTTGAGATGGAGTCTCGCTCTGTCGCCCAGGCTGGAGTGCAGTGGCCGGATCTCAGCTCACTGCAAGCTCCGCCTCCCGGGTTCACGCCATTCTCCTGCCTCAGCCTCCCGAGTAGCTGGGACTACAGGCGCCCGCCACCTCGCCCGGCTAGTTTTTTGTATTTTTAGTAGAGACGGGGTTTCACCATGTTAGCCAGGATGGTCTCGATCTCCTGACCTCGTGATCCGCCCGTCTCGGCCTCCCAAAGTGCTGGGATTACAGGCGTGAGCCACCGCGCCCGGCATGCCTGAAGATCTTATGACAAAAGACAGATGAACAGAAGAAAAGTGTAACAAATTATTTAATATAAAGTTTATTTGACATAGGAGCCTTCAGAAATGAAAACCTAAAGAAACAGAGGAGCCCATATATTTTTATACGTAGGTTTAAGGAAGAGTGGACAGTATGGAGAAGTATGATTGGGTAAACGGGGTATGATCTAAAGGTAATAAATTGGGGGAACTTTGCAAGGGCTATTTAAGATTTGTCTCTGTATCCAATGTCTTCAGAGATAAAGATGATCCTTTCTTTTGGTTATAGGGAGAGCACCTCTCAAATGAGCATTTTATAACCTGCTTCAGGGGAGAAGGGTGAGGAGAAGGTGATAGAGAGCTTCCTGCTTTTGCAGTTTTCTCAAATGCCAAGGTGACATTTTAGAGTACAGTGTGTCCTGAACCCATTAGTACTCTGCATTGATCTTTTAGAAACAGCAAAGAAGATGTGTTAGAAATATTTGTTGTGCTTCTTGTTATAGAATTTTGAATCTTATTTTTAGTAATGTGTCTATCTTCTCTTATTATCTTTTCTGTCTCATGTTATGATTCCCCCAACTGTCTCCAACTTGATGTGTATGAAAGGCAAATGATTGCAACAGAAGATGTTTGGAGAAGTAAGAGCTTGTCCCAATAGGATTAAAAAGAGGTAGAATCATCTTACTTTCTTTGTGTTTATGTGTATAGTTATACGTCACAATTAACTTTTGGAAATTTTGGATATCTCTTAGACTCATTTTCTTGAATTCTTAGCATTAACACTAGATACTGTGTGTTTTTTGAGGGAGGAAGGCATAAATTAATAACAGGTAGGAGTGTTCTTTTTTCTTTTTTTTTAAATTTCTTTTTTTTATTATTATACTTTAAGTTCTAGGGTACATGTGCATAACGTGCAGGTTTGTTACATATGTATACTTGTGCCATGTTGGTGTGCTGCACCCATCAACTCGTCAGCACCCATCAACTCGTCATTTACATCAGGTATAACTCCCAATGCAATCCCTCCCCCCTCCCCCCTCCCCGTGATAGGCCCCGGTGTGTGATGTTCCCCTTCCCGAGTCCAAGTGATCTCATTGTTCAGTTCCCACCTATGAGTGAGAACATGCGGTGTTTGATTTTCTGTTCTTGTGATAGTTTGCTGAGAATGATGGTTTCCAGCTGCATCCATGTCCCTACAAAGGACTCAAACTCATCCTTTTTTATGGCTGCATAGTATTTCATGGTGTATATGTGCCACATTTTCTTAATCCAGTCTGTCACTGATGGACATTTGGGTTGATTCCAAGTCTTTGCTATTGTGAATAGTGCCGCAATAAACATACGTGTGCATGTGTCTTTATAGCAGCATGATTTATAATCCTTTGGGTATATACCCAGTAGTGGCATGGCTGGGTCATATGGTACTTCTAGTTCTAGGTCCTTGAGGAATCGCCATACTGTTTTCCATAATGGTTGAACTAGTTTACAATCCCACCAACAGTGTAAAAGTGTTCCTATTTCTCCACATCCTCTCCAGCACCTGTTGCTTCCTGACTTTTTAATGATTGCCATTCTAACTGGTGTGAGATGGTATCTCATTGTGGTTTTGATTTGCATTTCCCTGATGGCTAGTGATGCTGAGCATTTTCTCATGTGTCTGTTGGCTGTATGAATGCCTTCTTTTGAGAAATGTCTGTTCATATCCTTTGCCCACTTTTTGATGGGGTTGTTTGTTTTTTTCTTGTAAATTTGTTTGAGTTCTTTGTAGGTTCTGGATGTTAGCCCTTTGTCTGATGAGTAGATTGCGAAAATTTTCTCCCATTCTGTAGGTTGCCTATTCACTCTGATGGTAGTTTCTTTTGCTGTGCAGAAGCTCTTTAGTTTAATGAGATCCCATTTGTCAATTTTGGCTTTTGTTGCCATTGCTTTTGGTGTTTTAGACATGAAGTCCTTGCCCATGCCTATGTCCTGAATGGTACTACCTAGGTTTTCTTCTAGGGTTTTTATGGTATTAGGTCTAACATTTAAGTCTCTAATCCATCTTGAATTAATTTTCGTATAAGGAGTAAGGAAAGGATCCAGTTTCAGCTTTCTATTTATGACTAGCCAATTTTCCCAGCACCATTTATTAAATAGGGAATCCTTTCCCCATTTCTTGTTTTTCTCAGGTTTATCAAAGATCCGATGGCTGTAGATGTGTGGTATTATTTCTGAGGGCTCTGTTCTGTTCCATTGGTCTATATCTTTGTTTTGGTACCAGTACCATGCTGTTTTGGTTACTATAGCCTTGTAGTATTTTTCTTTTGATGTTTGTCTTTCCTGATGTATAGCATGAATGTATCTTATCAAGTTTGTCAATCCTGAGGAATAACTTTGAGGAAGGTCTTACTGATTGTCTTCTAAAGATATGCATTAGGGGACCTCATAAGCTTTCTGCTAAAAGCATACATAAATTGAGCAAGAATATTTTTAAAGGTACAGTTTCTAAGTTTTTACTTAGAAAAACGTAAGGGATACTCCTAGAGACCAAAGACAAAGAGGAAGTTAAAGGGGAGCCTGGGAAAGGCATGGAGACCTGAAAAAAGAAGCTTGTTAGTCTTTGTGGGCTTTGCAGGGGAGTGGGGACTTTCTTCCTATATGTAACCTGAAGCTTACCCTCAATGGCTTCCAGATTAAACTGAGACTATCTGTAAAACATAGATACCCTGAGCTAAGAAATTAATATAAAAACTATTACCAGCTTCTATTTGCAGAAACAAATACAAGATATCTTTGGAAGTAAATTCTATCAACTCGAACATTTACAAGACTGTCAAGCATAAAACTGAGGATAAACTCGCAATCTAAATTTCCAAAATCACAATGAAACAAGTTAACGTGAGAGCCCACTGACATGAGAGATGGCAGGTTTATATTTCCAAAACAGAAAATAAAGTCAAAATTCCAAACTGGGTATGTTTAAAATAAATAAGGATATAAATATATGAATCTAAAATATAATAAAAGAGCAAAATATTGTTAAAAATGGATCATACATAGGAAAAAACCAACAGAACTTCCAGAAATAAAAGATGTTTTCATTGCAATTAATTCTCAACAAGTCTCCTAGACAAATATCACAAATAAACTATTGCACATGCCTTGGTTTTATCAATACATCTCCCAAAGATCCAAGGAATAAATTTGAATATCTCACAAACCCCTAACCCATTGTAGAATAAAATCCTCAACTCATTTAATAAAACTAACAACATTTTAAAAGCAAAAGTTGGCAAGGACAGTATAATAATTAACATGATAGGACAACATTCTCTTGAACATAGTTGCAATGACCATTAGCAAAATATTAGCAAAAACATCTAGTAGTGTTTACCTCAAGAATGTTAAAGATGGTTTTACACAAGAAAATCAATTAGTTTACCAAGTTTACGTATTGAAAAAATTATAACCATCAATAGGTGCAGAAAAAAGTTGGATAAAATTCCACATCTACTTTATTTAAAAAGAAAAAAAAAATATTTAGCAAAGTATAAATAGAAGGTACCTTTACTAGCCTGATAAATGGTACCTACAAAAACTCACAGCAAGTAGCATACTTAATGATGAAATAATAAAGGCATTCCATTTGAAATATGGAATGGCAAAAGGTTTCCCACTGCCACTACTTCTATTCAACACAGTACTTAATATTTGAGTCAGTGCATTAAGGCAAAATAAAAATATATAAGGATTAGAAAGATGCTTCTCATTAGTCCCATAAGATGATCACTTATGTGCAAAATCCTAAATATATGCATATAAATTACTAGGCTTAAGATAATTTTGCAAAGTCGTGGGATGCATAATCAACACACAAAAAATATACTTCTACCCACGAACATTGCAGAATTAGAAAATATAATAAAAATGATACAGTTGTAAAACATCAACAATTATAAATTATCCAAGAATAAATCTTACCCAAACAGGGTCTTTAAAAAGAAAATGGTATAATTTTACTAAAAGATATTAGAGAAACCTAAAGAACTGGAGAGATATACCACATTCATGGATTAGAAGGCTCTGCATTATAAAGAAATAAAGCTTCCCCAAATTGATTTATAAAGACAATGAAATTCTGATCAAAATCCCCACATTATGTTGTGGAATTTGAGAAGCTACATCTCAAATGTACACAGAAAATCAAAAGTCCTAGAATAACCAATACCATACTGAAGTAGACACTAATGTATAGGAAGTGATTGCTTTACTAGGTTTCACAAATTTACATGAAGCTATGGCAATGAAAATACTGCGGATTATTGGTATAGAAAGAGTCAAATAGACCACTGTTGTGGAGAAGACAGATAGAGTCACACATATTTGGAAACTTGAATGATGGCAGAGGTGGCTATGTAAATAATCCAGGAAAGGAAGACTCATCCATAAATACTGATGGGACAAATGCTTATTCATATTTAATAAATGAAATTAGATATCTACCTAAAAACAGAAACAAAAATCAAATTCAGGTAAATTAAATATTTAAATACAAACTGAAAACATTTTAAACTGTTAGAAATAAATATAATAACATTAGGTCTTTGGGGTAGGAAACTATCTCTTAAACAAGACATAGAAAGCATAACACCATTTTATGCACCCATAAGCTAATGGATACGGAGCAACCCGAACTCATTATTACTGCACATAGGACACTAAATTTGTTCAAACACTTTGAAAAATAGTTTGCCATTATCTCAAAAATTAAAAGTGCTTATCTCTTACAAACCAGCAAAACCATTTTCTAATTATTACCCCAATCTCTCGAACAAGGAGATGTGTATAAGGATTCTCAAGATTCCGCTGTTTCTAATGACAAAACCTGGAAACAACCCAAATATCTGTTAATAGTAGAATGAGTGAATATATTGTGGTATAGTTACAAAAGGAAATGTTAAATGGTAATGAAAATGAATAAACTACAGCTACAAAACTACATTGTTGAATGTCAGAAAGATAAATATGAATCAAGAAAGAAATAGAACACTTTCAGTATATTTCCATTAGTAAAACATTTGAAAACAGGCAAAATTAAATGAGATAATGTTTGGGATACAAATACATAGAACAGAACTATATGAAGAAAAATAAGGGTCTGGAATGGTAAGTCCCTATTATTTATATGGCTGGAGAGATGGGAAGGAAGTGAACAAAGGGAAAATCGTATGATGAACTACAAAGTTGTGGTGGTGTTCTATTTCATAAGCCAGTTGGTGGGTTGGTGGGTTCATTGATGTTTATTGGATTACCATTTCTTAGATTTTACACTTTTTATGAGTATCCCTTTGTACCAATTTGTTTTCTTTTCTCTTTTTTTTTTTTTTCTTTTGTTGAGCCAGAACCTTGCTCAGTCATCCATGCTGGAATGAAGTGGAACAACCACAACTCACCGCAGTCTCAACCTCCTGGGCCCAAGTGATCCTCCCACCTCAGCCTCATGAGTAGCTGGGAAAACAGGTGTGCACCACCATGCCCAGCTAATTTCTGTATTTTTTGTAGAGATGAGGTCTCACTATGTTGTTCAGACTGGTCTCGAACTTCTGGGGCTCAAAGGATCCACTGCCTGGGCTTCCCAAAGTGCTGGGATTACAGGTGTGAGCCACTGTGCCTGGCTTTTACCTATTTATTAGTTAGGACAAATAGCCAAAAGGGAAGAAAAAAAATTAGTTTAACCACTAAAAGAACAGAAAGGGAATCTATAATATCCACAGTCAGGCATCAGCATCATCACTAGGATGTGACAGAAAGGGGTGATTTTATTCTTGGACTCTTAAGAGAGTAAGGAGAATTGATGGCCTGCATATTAAAAAAAAAAAAAAAAACAAGAGTTGGATGTTGTCTTAGTCCATTCTGGCTGCTATAGCAAAATGCAGTAAACTGGGTGGCTTATAAACAGAAATTTATTTCTCACATTTCTGAAGATTGGAAAGTCCAACATCAAGGCACCAGTAGGTTTGATGTCTGGTGAGGGCCCACTTTCTGGTTCAAAGATGGCATCTTCTTGCTGTATCCATATGGTAGAAGGGGTAAGGGATCTCTGGGGCCCCTTTTATAAGGCCAGTAATTCCATTCATGCTGGCTCCATCTCCACGACCTAATCACCTCCCAAAGCCCCACCTCCTAATACCATCACCTTGGTGATTAGCATTTCAACATAGGAATTTTTAGGGGACACAAACATTCAGACCATAGTAGATGTGTGGGCAAGTGATTAGCATAGGAAAGGGGAGTATAGGAAGAGGAAGCATTCCAAGGTGATGCTAAGAATATTTTAAGACTTAAGAAAAGAATATTTTAATTATGAACTCACTTTTCTTGTTTGTCATGAAACCTGTCCCTCAAACAAAAGTCAGTGAATTTTATTTGCAAGTTAGAAAAGTATATACTGGGGTTAAGGTGGAGCAGCAGACGAAAAGTTGAGTATTAAATGACTATTTAAGTGTTTTTCTTCAAAATGCTTTATGATCATAAACCCCTTTAAAATCACATTACATGTCCACAACAAACATTCTTAGCAAAACATTATTTTTAGTCAAGGAATGAAAGAATGTTGACAGAATGGATATTGTTACTGAATGCTAGCATTCATGCTAAGCTTTTTGCCCTAAATCCAATACTTCTTTCAAAACAAATTGGCTAACAGCCTATTAACTTTGTTGTAACTGGGGTTAATGAAATCTGGATCTAGAATATTCCTAAGGTCCTTTATCACTGTGAGCCTCCATGACTCAGTTATTAATTAATTGGAAATTGTCACTCTTTTCCCAAGCCTAGTGACAGTGATAGGAGGCAGACAAATTCCTAGGCAGACATGGATGGATACCCAGTGACACTTGACCTTCAGGCCAACGATAATCTGAACACCAAACTACCAGTTCTGGATAGAGCCCATGAACCAGAGTGAGAACTTCCATTCACATTCAGTGCACTCAGCCCCTGATTGCTACCAGGCCAAGGTCCTAGGCCAAGCCTTCACTTCAGCCCCTGGTTGGTTCTTTACACTATTGTACCTTTCTGAATAGTACCTTTTCCAAGCCTACCCATAAACCAATCAGCATGTATTTCCCTATTTTAAACCCATAAAAACCCTGGACTCAGCCTTGTAGCCTCACAGCTGGCACCCCACTTTCAGGTCCCCTCTCACTCTGCGAGCTTTCTTTCTGTCTCTCAACAAAATTCTACTCTGCATTACTCACTCTCTGGTGTCCATGTATCTCATTACTCTTGGTCATGAGACAAGGACTTGGAACATGCCGAACCGCAGGTGTAAAAGAGCTGTAACACTCCCTCCCACTTGCCGAATTATGAGAGTTCAGAAGCCCCAACACCAGCTTAAAAGAGATGTTGCTTCTGAGATGGGTTCTGGAAGGATCAAAATTGATTTCTGTAGGTCACCTGGAAAATTGGGATTCTGAAGTGTCAAAAAAACTTTTTTTTCAGAGCTGGCATGTTACCTTTCTCCATCTTAGACCTCATATGACACTAATACCACAATCACAAATTTGGATCTCTGAGATCTGGCCCAGAGAGAGGCCAAAATATTTACTTCTTCTATATGATTCTTCAAACCATGAACATTTTCTGATGATCACCACATTGATAGATCTAGTTGTCCGGAGATATGCCTTATACTCCTGCCTCTACCTTAATATATCATACGCTTTTGTGCATATTATTTTCAGGGCCTCAGTTTCTCCATCGATAACATGAAAAATTCAGACCAGGTGATCTCTAAAGCCACCTCATAGGTCAGATATACTGAGCTTCTATGATTCTAGATGATTTCATCTACTTTCATGGTACCTATCTGAGGTGCATTGGTGAAGGACCCATCCCAAAAATCTATTAAATGAAAAAATAATTAAAATAAAACAAAACTACAAGAAAAATACTGGCATATTGAGACTGTGTCTCTCAAAAGTCTTAGAAAAAGCACACAACATGCACTATTGTGTCATTTGTTGTTTTCGCATTTTTACCAATAGTGTAGGAAAAACATTTTAATTAAATCTGAAAAGTTCATAGGAATACATTGTGATGTTAGAGTTTGAGTATTGATAGTTAATAATTATGTTATTGGTAAAATTAAACTGTATAACATGTTCTAGGATGGAATGTTGTAAACCATATTGTTCTTCTGCCCCCTTGTGGCCTACCCTTGCAAAACAGATTCACTAAGTCCTGAAGAAGTTTAGACGTTTAGTCTATAAGACCTTAAAGCTCTTATAGAGTTTATATAGAGCTTTGATATGTATGCAGAATATTTGATGATGATTTGTAACTGTATTACTCCATTCAAAGCAAACATTTGCTGAGCAACTTCTACTGAGGAATCTTCAGGGATTCTAAAAATTTATTTTCTGAATGATCCCGTGTGAAACACTTTTTACTACTATAAAAATTTAAGTGTTTGTAGTCCCAAATCCTGCTAAGGTTTACTTAGACTGTGTATAGTTTAAGAATAAGTAATATGAAAACTATTTACTCACATATTTTTGAGGAAATAAAAAATCAATATATTTTCATTTTAAACTAGATGTTGATTAGATAATATTTTGAAAATGTAGAAAGATACAAAGAAGAAAAATCACCAATATATCCAATAACTACTACTGACACTTGGAAGTATGTTATTTCAAATTATTTTTCTACGTATATTAACTATTGTTGTGCACAAAAAGCAATTAGTAAACAATTGCAGGATATATAAGAATATATACATATAAATATTTGCTTTTTAAAGTAAACGTACTGTGTAATATTTTAGTGTCTTAAAATATTTATTCAAATAAATTTCCTGTTAATTGCATCTCATTATATTTCATGGTACATCTGTACAAAACACTTTCAAGAAGGTTTGTACCATTTTCTATCCCTAATAGTAGTATGTAAAATTATCTATATCACTAAATCTTCACTAAAATTGAATATTACTATCTATGTTTTACTAAAGAGTTGAAATTTATCTCACTCAATTTTTTATCATTATATTCATCCATATATGTGTTTATACATATATACCTACATACACATAACAGGTACATACATACTATACATATACTACATGTGACGTATGTACACACACACATATATACAACATACATAGATAAGTGTTGTGATTTGCCTCTCTGTTCTGTTTTTGGTCTACACAAATTTCAATTTTTATAGAAGCAAACATACATATTTTTGTCGGTAATTACTTTTAAGCTTTAAAACTGTCACCATCAACAATTGAACATCACTTGCATTGTTTATGGTTTGATTTTCTGTAATCACTCTTACATAGTATGACTCATACTAGAAAGTTCAGGTAAAGCATTCTTGATTTTTCTTTTCTTTCCCTTCTCTTTACAAGGTGAAGATGAAGCATTCTTTAGCAACAAGAAGTCATTAAATTGAACAATTTTCAGGGAAAAAATTATTGTCTTCTTTGGGTGAAATGTTACCACAGTATATTTTCAAAATCGGTTTATTAAAATACATATTTTTTCTCAGTAAATATCAAGTTGCTTAGGCTAATTGTTCAAAAGTTGTACAACCTGAAGCTGGGCACAGTGGCTAACGCCTGTAATCCCAGCACTTTGGGAGGCTGAAATGGGTGGATCACATGAGGTTAGGAGTTCAAGACCATCCAGGCCAGCATGGTGAAACCCCATCTCTACTAAAAAAAAAAAAAAAAAAAAAAAAAAATTACAAAAATTAGTTGGGCATGGTGGTGATGCCTGTAGTCCCAACTACTTGGTAGGCTGAGGCGGGAGATCTCTTGAACCCCGGAGGCGGAGGTTGCAGTCAGCCAAGATATCACCACTGCACACCAACCTGGGTTACAGACCCAGACTCTGTCTCAAAATAGTAATAATAATAAAAGTTTTACAACCCGATTAGCTTTTTTTTTTTTTTTTTTTTTCAAACATAGCTGGTGTTTTCTGAGTTCTTTCTAAACTGTCAGGAAATATGAAACTACAAAAGGAACTTGGAATCTGCATCCAGACAATCTTGGTTACTAAGAAAATAACAAATGAGCCTCGAGAAACTTTTAAGATTGCTTCCTCAACCCCAACTCCTTTAACATATTTGAGAATGTGGGTGAGACATTGTAAATAAAACATCATTGAAAAAAATTATTTGTGAAATTCTAAAATGACAAATTAACATGGTTTATAACCCTATCAATACTCTTTTGACATTCTCCAAAATGCGGAGAAAAATGAGATTGCCTGTTCATGTGGAATTGAAGATATTTGAGATGAGGTGTGAGGCGAGGTGGAAGGCCCAGGATTTCAGAGATTTCTTTATGTTGACTCATTTCGTTAGAATAAAAGACAGTTTCTAATAGATAATCAGCAAGATAAAGTGCCTATGGTACATTTTTCTAAACATAGAAAAAGATCAAAGAAGAGCATGAAATTTGCTCCCACTAGGAGGAACTTAGACCTCTGTTGAAGAGGAACAGCAAAAAACACAAAAAAGATTTCAGGAATATCGTCTTTTAAAATTTTTTTCCTTTTCTGTATTTATTTTTAATTTTTGTGGGTACATAGCAGGTGTATATATTTAGTGGGGTACATGAGATGTTTTGATACCGGCATGCAATGTGAAATATTCACATCATGGAAAATGAAGAATCCATCCTCTCCAGCATTTATCCTTTGTGTTACAAATAATTCAATTGCACTCTTTTAGTTATTTTAAATATACAATTAAATTATTATAGACTGTAGTCACTCTGTTGGGCTATCAAATAGCAGGTCTTATTCATTCTTTCTAACCATTTGTTTGTACCCATTAACCATTTCTACCTACCCTTCAGTGTCCCATGGTACCCTTGCCTCTGGTAACCAACCTTCTACTCTCTATGTCTGTCAATTCAATTGTCTTGATTTTTTAGACCCCACAAATAAGTGAGAACATGTGATATTTGTCTTTCTGTGCCTGGCTTATTTCACTTAACACAGTGATCTTTAGTTCCATCCATGTGGTTGCAAATGACAAGATTTATTTTTTTTATGGCTGGATAGTACTTCATTATGTATATGTAC
Source organism: Rhinopithecus roxellana (assembly GCF_007565055.1). Taxonomy (NCBI): domain Eukaryota; kingdom Metazoa; phylum Chordata; class Mammalia; order Primates; family Cercopithecidae; genus Rhinopithecus; species Rhinopithecus roxellana. Next base: position 55,391,243 of record NC_044555.1, on the reverse strand, counting down.
ATGTACTGTATTTTCTTTATCCATTCATCTATGAATAAACAGGTTGCTTCCAAATCTTGGCTATTGTGAACAGTGCTGCAACAGACATGGGAGTGCAAACATCTTTTGATGTACTGATTTCCATTCTTTTGGGTATATACCCAGCAGTGGGATTGCTGGATCATATGGTAGCTCCATTTTTAGAGTTGAAGAAGCTACAAACTGTTCTCTATAGTGGTTGTACTAATTTCCAGTCCCACCAAAAGTGTGGTAAAACGTGTGTACCAAAAGTGTATGAGGGTTCCCTTTTCTCCACATCCGTTCCTGCATTTTTATTTCCTGACTTTTGAATATAAGCCACTTTAACTGGGGTGAGATGATATCTCATTGTAGTTTTGAATTGCATTTCTCTCATGATTGTACCTTTTCACGAGCCTGTTAGTCATTTGTATGTCTTCTCTTGAGAAATGTGTGTTCATGTCTTTTTCCCATTTTAGATCAGATTGTTTGATTATTTTCCTATAGAGTTGTTTGAGCTCCTTATATAATCTAGCTATTAATCCCTTCTTAGATCAGTGGTTTGCAAATATTTTCTCCCACCCTATTGTTGTCTCTTCACATTTTTTATTGTTTTCATTTCCGTGCAGAAGTTTTTAAAGTTTTGATCCCATTTGTCCATTTTTTGCTTTGGTTGCCTGTGCTTGTACGGTATTGCTCAGTATATTTTTGTCTATTCCAATGTCCTGGAGAGTTTCCTCCAAGTTTTTGTGTAGTAATTTTGTTTTTGAGACAGGGTCTCACTCTGTTGCCCAGGCTGGAGTGCAGTGGCATGATTTCGGCTCACTGCAACCTCTGCCTCCCAGATTCAAGTGATTCTCCCACTTCAATCCCCCAAGTAGCTGGGATTACAGGAGCATGCCACCACATCCTGCCAACTTTTGTATTTTTTGGTAGAGACAGGGTTTCACCGTGTTGGTCAGACTGGTCTCAAACTCCTTACCTCAGGTGATCTGCCTGCCTCAGATTCCCAGATTGCTGGGATTACAGGTGTCAACCACCATGCCCAGGTTTATTGTAGTAATTTTATAGTTTGAGGTCTTAGATTTAAGTTTTCAATCCATTTTTTTATTTGGTTTTTGTATTTGACAAGAGATAGAGGTCTAGTTTCATTCTTCTGTTTATGGATATCTAGTTTTCCCAGCACTGTTTATTGAAGACACTGTCTTTTTCCCGGTGTACATTCTTGGCATCTTTGTTGAAAATGAGTTAACTGTAGGCGTTTGGATTTGTTGCTGGGCTTTCTATTCTGTCCCATTGGACTATGTTTCTGTTTTTGTCAGTACCATAGTGTTTTGTTTACTATAGCTCTGTAGTATAATTTGAAGTCAGGTAATGTGATTCCTCTAGTTTTGTTCTTTATGCTTCGGATAGCTTTGACTCTTCTGGGTCTTTTGTGGTTCCATATAAGTTTTGAGGTTTTTTTTTTTTTCCATTTCTGTAAAGATTGTCATTGGTATTTTGACAGGGATTGCATTGAACGTGTAGATTGCTTTGGGGAGTAGGAACATATATTGATGCTGAAAAAGCATTTAATAACCTTGACCATCCCTTCATGCTAAAACCCTTTGGGGTGCTTTTTCAGCATCAATTGAAATGATCAAATGGTTTTTGAACATTTTGTTGATATGATGAATCACACTGATTGATTTTTGTATGTTGAAGTACTCTGGCATGCAAGGGATAAATTCCATTTGGTCATGATAAATGATCTTTCTAATATATTGTTGAATTTAGTTTGCTAGTGTTTTGTTGAGGATTCTTATATCAACATTCTTCACAGATATTGGCCTGTAGGTTTTTTTTTTTTTTTTTTCAATTGTTGTGTCTTTAGTTTTGGTATCAGAGTAATACTGGCTTCATAGAATGAGTATGGAACTATTCCATAGAATGAGTATGGAACTATTCCCACTTCCTCTATTTTTCAGAATAGTTTGACTAGGTTCAGCGGTATTTTTTTTTTTAATGTTTGGTACAACAATGAAGCCATGGTTTCCCAGGCTTTTCTTTATTGGGAGACTTTTTATTACAGCTTCAACCTTGTTATTTGTTATCAGTCTGGTTAGATTTTGGATTTTCTTATGGTTCAGTCTTGGTAGGTTGCATGTGTCTAGGAATTTGTCCATTTCTTCTAGATTTCCAAATATATTCATATATCCTTTGAATTTCTGCAGTATCATTTGCAGTGTCTGCTTTTTCATTTCTAATTTTATTTATTTGTATTTTCCCTCTTTTTTTTCTTAGCCAGGCTAAATGTTTATCAACTGTGTGTAACTTTTCAAAAAAATGGACAACTTTCTTCTACAGATTTTGGATTTGGTTTGCTTCTGCTTTACTAGTTCATTAAAATGCATCGTTAGATTGTCTATTTGAAGTTTCCCGTTGTTTTTGATGTATACATTGATAGCTATAAACTTCCCTCAGTAGTACTTTAGCTGTATCACACAGGTTTTGGTATGTTGTTTTTCTATTATCATTTATTTCAAGAAATTTTTTCACATTCCTTCTGATTTTCTTCATTGGCCCACTGTTTATAAGCATATTGTTTAATTTCAATTAATTCGTATAGTTTCAAAAACTTCTCTTGTTATTGATTTTTAGTTTTATTCCTTTGTGGTTAGTGAAGATGCTGGATATTATTTCAATTTTTGAATGTTTTAAGACTTGTTTTGTGACCTACCATATGGTCTATCCTTGAGAATCATCCATGTGCTCAGGCAAAAAATCTGTAGTCTGCAGCAGTTGCATAAAATGTTCTGTAAATATCTATTAAATCCATTTGGTCTGTAATGCAGATTAAGTTCATTGTTTTTCTTTTGTTGTTGATTTTCTGTCTGGAAGATCTGCCCAATGCTGAAAGTAGGATGTTGAAGTCTCCAGCTATTATTGTATTGGAGTCTCTCTCTCTTTAGCTCTAGTGGCATTTGCCTTATATATCTGGGTGCTCAGTGTTCGGTGCATTTATATTTAAAATTTTTATGTCCTCCTCCTTACTTGACCCCTTTATCATTATATAATGACCTTGTCTCTTTTAATCATTTCTTGTCTTGAAATCTGTGTTGTCTGATACAAGTAGAGCTACTCCTCCTCTTTCTTGGTTTCCAATGACATGAAATATCTATTTTCCGTTCCTTTATTTTCTGTCTATGCGTCTTTATAGGTAAACTGTCTTCAGATCATCAGAGGATCTTCAGCCTATAGCCACCGCTACCACATGCCATGAGGTATACTGCCAGACTATCACTGATGTTTCCTTAAGGCCTATGTGCTCTTTAGTCAGCTTGTGGTGAATGCTGCCTGACTGGAACTCACCATTCAGGGCAATGATATCCCCTCTGGTCCAGGGTAGGTCCAGAAAGTCCATTCAAGAGTCGAGTCCTGGAACTGAGAACCCCAAGAGCCCCGTTGGTGCTCTGCTCCCACGTGGCCATTCTGGTACCTAAGGTGCAAGACAAAGTCCTCTTTACTTTTCCCTATACTTTTCTCTAGCAGAAGGTGTTTTGCACCACAGCTGTGCTGAATCTCAGCTGAAGACATCAAGTCTCAGAGGCTCACCCACGGCCCTTGTTGTAGTACCAGGGTATTTCTGCTGGTTATTCAGGGCTCAAGGGCTCTTCAGTTAGCAGGCGATGAATACTGCCAGAACCGGGCCCTTTCCTTCAAGGCAGCAGGTTCCCTTCTGGCCCAGGGTGTGTCTAGAAATGTTATTTGGGAGCTAGGGCCTGGACTGGTGCCCTATCCTGCTGTGGCTGAGTTAGAATCCAAGATGCAAGACAAAGTCCTCCCCACTCTTCCCTCTGCTCTCTTCACGTGGAAAGAAGAGGTCTCTTTTGAAGCCATGAGCTGTGAAGCCCAAGATTGGAGGAGGGGTGATACCAGCACTGCCTTAGCCACCCGAAATGGTGTCTCAGTAGGTCACTTGCCTCCCCAGCTCACTGCCTGTGGGTCCAGTTCAGCACTAGGACTCTCCTAGGAGTTACAGTCTTTATGGCCTAGTCTGCCTTTCAAGTTTATTTAGAGCCTTTTCAGCCCTCAGTGGCACAGTTTGTAGGCACTCAAGTTGCAAATGCTGGGATTTGTGATTCTCCTCTGGCTAGGGCTGGTTTAAATGCTCTCTCTGTGGGTTGGAGTCAGCTGAGTTTGGTCCAGTTATTTTTTTTCTTCTCTAGAAGGACAGCACTGAGTCCAATGCCTCACAATTTCTGTGCTCTTTCTGCCTAGCACACAGAATCCATCTCTGTATCACACTGCCACTGCCAGGGCAGTGAGGAAAGGGTGGCATCGGTGATTCAAGACCTTTTTTTCTACCTGTTCTATGCCTCTTTGAGTGATACAAAGTTAAATCCAAGTACTGTAAATGCTCACCTGATTTTTCATTCTTACGAACGTGCTTTTCTTGTATGTTGATAGTTGTTAAATTAGTGTCTTTGAGGGGGAGATAATTGGTGGAGCTCTTTTTTCTGTCATGTTGCTCCAGTTTATGTCTATTGATGTCCTTTTGAGATGTCCTTGAAGCGCCCTGAGACAATTATAAAAAAAACTAATGCATCCTGCTAGGAAGACATATGCCAGCAATGTGTGTTCATTTAGTGTCATCAATCTTTCCAAGTAACTTTATCTTCTCCTGGAGCCTTGGCATAATGGGATAGGATATGTTGATGAGCAACAAAACATTTTCAAATGGAACCATACTCTCAACATCTTCATGGCAATGGTAATATTCATATCTCTTTAAAGACTTAACATCAGTAGATTAGGTGATGGTTAAGTAACTAAGGCCTATAGGCCAAATGTGGCCAGTGATCTATTTCTGTGAATAAAGATACTGGGTATCGTAGCTACTACACCCATTAATTTGCTTATTGCCTGTTGCTGCCAGTTGAGTGGTTGTGACAAACTGTATGTCCCACAAAGCCTTTACAGAAAATGCTTTACAGAAAATGTTTGCAGAACCATGGATTAGATAAATATACAATACAAATAATTATCTAAAGAAAAGGAAACTATGAAAATATTCTAAGGCAAAGGAAATGCAGATTATAACTGATGGCCTTGTGTTTCTTAAGACATATGCTGCCATCGGCAAAAATACTTTTTTTTTCCAATAAGAGAGTGCTTCACTTGTTTATCACAAGAGGCCTACACACAGCAACAGCAAATGTTTTGTATAGTACTTTACCATTAACACAATGTGTCATCCACATTTTAGCTTATCCTTCTCACCAACTAGTCTCAGAATTCTTATGTGACATTTTACAAATTAAGAAACTAAGATTCAGGATTTTAATCAAGTCATACAGTGTTAGGTCTTCTGTAAATCTTACAGTCATGTTGTTTCACGTGCTTTCACCAAACTCTGTGGGTTGGCATGTAAGGAAGTAAAAATAAACTACTTTCTGTAATTTGCAGATATTGATGAGTCTAAATTTGTTATTAAAGTAGAAAAAAGATTTCTTTATTTTGACAATAACACATGCGAACAGTGATTGAAGATGGAATAAACATATGTAATGTCTTTTGGTACTCGTAATCTTCAATGGGTTGAGATCAAGCAGGTGCAAAAGAAAACAAAGATAACATAAATTTTAAAAGGAATGAGAAGCGAAGTCTGTGATTTATAAATAAAAGACCACACTCACTGTTCTTTGCAGGATTCCATTTACTAGTATTATACTCTATGATCCAAATGCTGACTACTAAGTCTTTATCTCCGATAACTCACCCTCATAAACACTGCTGATAAAATTTTGTCTGAGGCTATCAATTTCTTTCGGTCTACTTATTTATGTGTCTGCTAAAATGCATAGTAAACAAGAAAACCTTTCTCCACTAAAAATTCTGTGCCATTTTTGTCTCTGCCAGATGAATTTCACTTACTTCTCTGGCTTTTGTGCCAAATTCTAATGGCATTTGGACACATGATCACTGCCTCCTTAAACTTAGAGACATAAACTAATGTGCTTTGTATGTTTATTGCTACTCTTCACCTTCAATTTCCTGTCCACCACAGTACATAAATTATAAGGCATATTTCAGGAGGATCTTTTAGGCATCATGTAATATTTTCCCTTTAATGGTCCATAAATTTGAGTACCATTTGCCTTGCTTTTGGCTTTTATAAAACAATGTTCTCATTTTCAAAAAAATATTTTAAATAATTTAAAATGGTTAATAATTTCAAAATTGTTTCAACTTATAACTTTTTTTCCTGTGGCATCCAAGATATTTGTGTCGATTTTACGACTTTTACTACTTATAGTTCTAGTGCCTTAATCTCTATTAACATTTTTTTAGAACATTTACTAAGGGTAAGGCTTTCTACTAAGCTCTATACCAAACTAATATCTATCAAACAGCTAGAACATGTAGATAAATATTTGAGGCAAATATCAAAGGTACATGCTTAAACTACCAACAAAATCTTTTAAAGTAAGATATTGTCTACAAGTATCTTCATACCACACTCTATGTTCTGCTTCATTTTCTTAATAGATATTGATGTTTGATGTTCTTGATACAAAATATAGTAGTAAGTTCTGAAAAAAAAAGTCATTCAAACTTGTTATTTACTCAGCAAAGATAGAAATATGAGCTTTTTAGCACAGCATGGCATTTTCTTAGTACAAAATTGTGCCTATGAGGAAAACTATTTATGTAGTTGAGTTCACAGAGAATACATAATTTTATACTCTTGATTGCTTTTAACAGTTTAAAATTAGTATTTCCTCATGCAATTATAAAATCATTGTGAATCATCTTTTTTTTTTTTTTTTTTTTTTTTTTTTTTTTTTTTTTTGAGATGGAGTTTTGCTCTTGTTGCCCAGACTGGAGTACAATGGCATGATCTTGACTCATTGCAACCTCCGCCTCCTGGGTTCAAGTGATTCTCCTTCGTCAGCCTCCCAAGTAGCTGGGATTACAGCTGCCCACCACCATGCCAGGCTAATGTTTTTTGTATTTTTAGTAGAGATGGGGTTTCACTATGTTGGCCAGGCTGGTCTCGAACTCCTGGCCTCAAGTGATCCGCCCACCTTGGCCTCCTAAAGTGCTGGGATTACAGGCGTGGGCCACTGTGCCTGGCCTGAATCATCTTTTTAATCACTGCCTGAAATTTCATTGTTAAAGAGAATGCCATACTTCTATTTTTTTCAGCGTTAATGAAGTAAATTGACAAACAAAAATTATATGCGTTTATGGTGTACAACATGATGTATTCATATATGTTTATATACCAATACTGTAAAAACATTGTGTGTGTGTGTCTCTGTGTGTGTGTATATATATATATATATATATATATAGTGAAATAATTACCATTATCAAGCTAACTAACATATCCACAACTTCACATAGTTACCGTTTATTTTGGTGTTGAGAAAATTTAAGGTATACTGTCTTAGCAAATTCCAAGTATACAATGTTGTATTTTTTTAAATTATACTTTAAGTTCTAGAGTGCATGTGCACAACGTGCAGGTTTGTTACATATGTATACATGTGCCATGTTGGTGTGCTGCACCCATCAACTCATCAGCACCCATCAATTCATCATTTACATCAGGTATAACTCCCAAAGCCATCCCTCCCCCCTCCCCCCTCCCCACAACAGGCCCCAGTGTGTGATGTTCCCCTTCCCGTGTCCAAGTGATCTCATTGTTCGGTTCCCACCTATGAGTGAGAACATGCGCTGTTTGGTTTTCTGTTCTTGCGATAGTTTGCCGAGAATGATGGTTTCCAGCTGCATCCATGTCCCTACAAAGGACGCAAACTCATCCTTTTTTATGGCTGCATAGTATTCCATGGTGTCTATGTGCCACATTTTCTTAATCCAGTCTGTCACTGATGGACATTTGGGTTGATTCCAAGTCTTTGCTATTGTGAATAGTGCCGCAATAAACATACGTGTGCATGTGTCTTTATAGCAGCATGGTTTATAATCCTTTGGGTGCATACCCAGTACTATTAACTATAGTCACCATGCTATACATTAGACCTCCAGAAATTATTTATCCTGTATAACTGAAACTTTGTACCCTCCCATAGGTTGCCTCTTTACTCTGTTGAATGTTTCCTTTGATATACAGAAGTTTTAAAATTTGACGTAGTTCTACTTGTCTGTTTTACTTTTGTTGCCTATCATTTGGAGATCATACTTAAAAAAATCATTGCCCAGACCACAGTCAAGAAGCTTTTTCTCTAGGATTTTTTCTAATAGTTTGACAGTTTGGGGTCTTGAGTTTAAGTCTTTAATCCATTTTGAGTTGATTTTTTAACAATAGTGTTAAATAAGGGTTCCATTTTTTTATGTGAATGTCCAGTTTTCACTTCAACATTTATTGAAAATATAACCTTTTCCCCCATTGTAAGGTTTGGCATCTTTGTGAAAGATCAGTTGAGCATAAATGCATGGATTCATTTCTAGTTTCTCATCGTGCATGAGCTCTTACAGACAATTCAACATGGCTGGATTGGGAGAAGTTGCTAACCTTGAACACTTTAGGGGACTTCCCTAGGGAAAACAAATGGAGGCTCTCAGCATCCAACCTGGCTTTTTGGGATTGAGAGAACACATACAATTCTAAAACTTTCCCTGCTCCCAAGTGAGAACAAGAAGAATAGAGTGGGTCCACCCATAGAAAAGCCCTGAGACCCCGGAACCCCTAATCTGGCTAAGTGGTGAAATCTCTTTTCTTTCCAAACCAGTGAAGACTGAAGGATGAGGTGATTATTTCTTCAAATGTGACAAAACAAACAAACAAACAAACAAAAACCCCAAAACTTGAGACTTCAAGGAACACTAAAAATCAAGGAAATATGAAACTGTCAAATGAACGCAATAATTTTCCACAACTGACTCAAAAAAATTGAGAACTCCTAATTACTTGGCAAAGATTTCAAATAACTATTTTAAGAAAGCTCAGCAGGCTACAAAGGAACACAAACAACTCAATGAAATCAGAAAATAACACATGAACAAAACTAGAATTTCAACAAAGAGAAAATATTAAAAAATCCAGATATTCTGAAGAATAGAATTAGTAAAAAATACAGTGGAAATTTGTTTCTGCTTTGAATTCTCAATTCTGGAAATTGAGAATGTGTCACACATTTATACTTGAAAAAGTTTATTTCTCTTATCTTCTAGGATTTTATAAATTCATTGATTTTAATTTTTTGTCATCTAGCTGCAATTTGTTTTGCTGCATGAAATGAGATGAATACATAATTTCCTTAATTGCTAAGAAAGTATACCAGTGTCATTCATTTATTTCTTCTCCAGGACTTTATGATTTTCTCTATTACATACTATATTGTATACATGACAAGATCCTTTTCTGAATTATCTAGTAGAGAGGTCTTCAATCTTTGTTGATCACACATGTCCACCAATACAAAATATTTGTGCATTCACTATCAGTATATTACACTATAAGTATTACATATATGTATTACTGTCAATTCATATGTTGGCAATATTAATGTATACCTTGAGGTCAAGTCAAAATAGACTTTTTTATGTTTTTTATTTCACCCCTGGTAAACTTAGTTTTTTCCATATCACACACTACTTACATGATTTCCATTATTTTAACTTTATAACTTAGTTTAGTTTTTCTTATCACTACTTTTCCTCTGAGGATTATTCTTTCTTCAAGTACTTATTTGGCATTTGCTTCTGTAAAAAAAAAAATGTGCATCATCGTGTAAAGTTTCCTGAAAAATCCCACTTGGACTGTCATTACAATTTCATTCAAATAATTTCTTCCTCACTATATTTAGATAGTCTAATTCTTGGTTACAGTGTAGCTTTTGCCATCTTTATGTTTCTTGGTAGAATACTGAAAATGTCTCTAAAACTGGTTAACATTGCTTATTCCTAGGTACTGTATTGTATCTGGAATTGGTTCCTTCTGGTGTGTTCTTGGTCTCGTTGACTTCAAGAATGAAGCTGCAGACCCTCGTGGTGAGTGTTACAGTTCTTAAAGATGGTGTGTCTGGAGTTTGTTCCTTCAGATGTTCAGATGTGTCCGGAGTTTCTTCCTTCTGGTGGGTTCATGGTCTAGCTGACTTCAGGAGTGAAGCCACAGACCTTCGCAGTGTTACAGCTCTTAAAGGTGGTGCAGACCCAAAGAGTGAGCAGCAGCAAGATTTATTGCAAAGAGTGAAAGAACAAAGCTTCCACAGCATGGAAGGGCTCCCCAGCGGGTTGCTGCTGCTGGCTAATGTGGCCAGGAATTATTCTCTTATTTGGCCACGCCCACATCCTGCTGATTGGTTCATTTTACAGAGCACTGATTGGTCCATTTTACAGAGTGCTGATTGGTGCATTTACAAACCTTTAGCTAGACACAGAGCGCTGATTGGTGCGTTTTTACAGAGTGCTGATTGGTGTGTTTACAAACCTTTAGCTAGACACAGAGTGCTGGTTGGTGCATTTACAATTGAAAGTTCTCCAAGTCCCCACCCTACCCAGAAGCCTAGCTGACTTCACCTCTCAGTGTGTATGTGTGTATTTATGCTGCTATTTGCTGCTATGAGAATTGTACCTTTTCTTTTTTAAAAAATATTTTTTAACATGTTGTTACAGATATAGGGTGACCATATAATTTTATTATCCAACTCATTTCATTTTAAAGAGTGAAAGAAGGCAGTAGTAATAATAACACTGGGACAGGAAACATAGATAGGTCTAACCAAAAAAAAAAAAAAAAAAAACAGGTCATCTATTAATTCTAGGGAGTTGCAAAGTTTTTCACCGTGGAGAATGCAAATGTAGACAATTCTTGAATTTTTTCCTATTTATTTATTTTAAATGACAAATAAAAGTATATATAAGGTGTACAAATGATGTGTGTGTGTGTGTGTGTATATATATATATATATATATATATATATATATATGCATTGTGGAACATCGAAATCAAGCAGATAACATATGCATTACCTCACATACTTACTACTTTTTGTGATGAGAGCACTTGAAATCTATTCTCTTAGCAATTTCAATTATACAGTACATTGTTATTAACTATAATCACCATGTTGTACAATAGATCTCTGGAAACTTATTTCCCCTGTCTAAGTGAAATTTAATATATTTTGACCAATGTCTCCCCAGAACCTCGCCCCTCTCCTCCAGTCCTTGGTAACCATCATTCTGCTCCTTGTTTCTATAAACTTGTTTGAAATAACTTTTTCTGTGAAGTGGAGGCCTAAGACAGAGTGGTAGATGTAGGGTGATGTAGGCTCAAATAACGTTGCTTATTTTTAATTGAACATGTTTAAGTGTTGTTAGAAAGGCATCAGTAAAATTAGAAATATTCAAGTGACTTAAGGATATTGAGAAATTAATGAAGAACAGTTTGTGAAGAGGTCACAGGGGGTGGGATTAAAAGCACAGGAAGGTAAACAGGCATTGTGCTTAGAAGGGGGCAGGGGAAGAATGGTTTGGATGCAAAAAAGTTTGCAGGTAGAAAGTAGGTAACTGATGGAATTATGATTACCTGTTCAAACACATAGCACTATATAACACTAAAAATACTCAATAAACTTATCAAAGTATCATGTGACATCTGCATTGGAAATGGGATTTAATATTTTTGTTTTCATTATTGTTTCAATCACAATTTCAGTGCAATTCACTAATCTTTAAAATAACCCTGCGAATGTGTATTCGTGCTTTCATAATCTCCATCAATATTTACTGTACTATTGTCATTTTACCATTTTTCATTTTTCATCGGTTGGTTTCCGTAAGTCTTCCTAAGATACACTCCTAAGAGGAAGAGTTTGCATATAAATAAAAAGCAGTGCAATGTGGTGTTTATTTCACTTAAATCTCTTTAAGCCCTTGGCACTCCATTAATTCCTTTTCTTAGAATAAGTATGCATAGTTTTGCTACGCTAAATTGTATTACTTGTGTATTCTTTACAGCACTTCCGTTTGGCAGTGTATGTTGTGTTTAGCCTGGGATTCAGACACAGATGAGCATATTTGGAAGGTCTGTCAGGTAGGACCTCTGGGGATCCATTTATCATGAGTGACTGTGAAGTCTTCCTGGAAGGAATTCATCCCAGGGCAAGATATATTTCAGCTACACCAGTTGTTTCAGGGACCCTGGGTAAGTGTACTATGTGAGTAATAGAAAGTAAACTGTACTCAGCTTTATCCTTTCCAATGGGACTAGACAGCTGTCTTCTGGAGTATCTATCACTTCTCATGCTCCCCTTTTTTTGTCTCCCAGGTACACTCAACCTTTATTCCATACCTTGAGTAGCGTCCTATGATTCTGCACTTCCTTGCCCTTCTCTCTCCTGCCTTCTCCCTTCCACCAGTCTGCCAGTTTGCGTTCTGTTCCGTGATCTTCTAGGATTAGGTTTGACAGAATTGATATGGAATAGCTTTATTCTGTGTATCACGCTCATAGCTTCAAAAATTAGAGAGCCTACAAAAGACACTACCTGAAGATATACTTTCTTAACCAAGGTTTCCCCAAAGATTGGGCATTTGTTTATCATCTTCATGGCTTTTCTCATACCCGTTGAACCACCTGTGTTATCATTTACTTTACATTTTTATTTGAATCAACTCATTGCTAACATTTCCACTTACTTTTGCTTTGTTCTAGGTAGTAATACCAGTATATTCACAAGTTTGATGTGCTAGCTATGATTTTACAATATGTATACATATTATATATAATATATACAAGTGCATATAAAATATAGCATATCAGGCCGGGCACGGTGGCTCAAGCCTGTAATCCCAGCACTTTGGGAGGCCGAGACGGGCAGATCACAAGGTCAGGAGATCGAGACCATCCTGGCTAACCCGGTGAAACCCCGTCTCTACTAAAAAATACATAAAAAAACTAGCCGGGCGAGGTGGTGGGCGCCTGTAGTCCCAGCTACTCGGGAGACTGAGGGAGGAGAATGGCGTAAACCCGGGAGGCGGAACTTGCAGTGAGCTGAGATCCTGCCACTGCACTCCAGCCTGGGAGACAGAGCGAGACTCCATCTCAAAAAAAAAAAAAAAAAAAAAAAAAAAAAAAAAAAATATATATATATATATATATATATATATATATATATGTAGCATATCAAACCAACAGGAATATATTTGGGGTAAGAATGGTTGCTGCCTACTTCATTTGCTCATGCGAGCAAGAGTTTCTTTTTCCTTACTCGTTCTACCATCTACATTATTTTCTAAATGGCCAGAATTCATATAGCATTTTACTGTTTTGAAGCAGCCTACTTTGAAGCCTTTCTTAGCATTAATAGGCATTCTTTCTTTAAAAGCAAGAGTGATTAGCACATTATCATTTTATCTAAAAGTCAAAAATGTATGTTATAAAGTGGTATCCCAGCACATGTTTTGAAGAAGTGTTTGCTAAAGATAATTTAAAGATTCTGAAGTATTTAAGAGAAAAGGATCAAATATCAAAATTTTAAGGCCTTAAAACTAACCAAAATTGAGATTTTGAGTTGAAAAGTTAAGTGTTATTGTATAGTATATTTTATGGGGCAGCAAGCAATAATAAGAATATGAATATCCAAGACTGAAAGAAAATTATTTGGCCATACAAAGTCTTCAACAAAAGCCCCACTGTAAATCACACTGCAGACTTTTCCGGAGTGCCATCATACATATGAAGGGTATTTCTAGCCATTTTATCCAAAATATTGGATCATACTAATAGAGATACAATATTAGGGTATATTAGCTATTAGGGTTTATATGGTGTCCTTATAAATTTTGTGACAGAGTTAAAGATACATTGAGTTACTCTCACTGTTAGGGAGGCAGCATGATATAGTATAGCAAGTTTGAATCGCAAAGTTAATAATTATGCTATCTTAAATCACGTTAGCCTTGCTGGGCGCCTGTAGTCCCAGCTACTGGGGAGGTTGAGGCAGAATGGCCTGAACCCGGGAGGCGGAGCTTGCAGTGAGCCGGGATCGAGCCCCTGCACTCCAGTCTGGGCGACAGAGCAGGCTCCGTCTCAAAAAGAAAAAAAAAAAAATCACCTTAGCCTCAGTTTTGCTTTTTATAAAACTAAATCAATAATGATACCTTTGTAGGGATTTTGTAATTTAAATGATAGGATGTATATAAAATAATTTTATATAGTGCTATTTATACATTTTCGGCCTTCTGATATTAGTATCTACCTTTTCTCTGGATATGGTTATGACATTTTGAATTTGGAAAAGGTGTTTTTGTCCCTGTGCTTTTGATGAATGTATCTTGGAATCTTTATATTTTTCAGAAAGAATGATGTCACTTTTATGGGGGTTTTTTTGTTGTTTTTTTTTTAAACTTTGTTCTGGCTTTCTTTTTACAAATTAAATTTTATTTGCGTTATTTTGGCAGTGGGATTATTCTCTGGGTACCTGACGTTGACTTAGGCATTTGAAGAATATATTAAAATTGCATAATTATCTTGATAAAAAAAGACACCTGGGTGTTGGTTATTTACTGAAGGTAAAAGACTTGGTTTCTTATCATATAACCTCATCTGCTGTATGCAATCAACTATAAATATCAGGAAATTTTCCAAGGGTTAGCTTTGTTAACTTCCTGCAGTTAGATGTGCACACTCAGACCTACTAAACTGTTTTCACCAACTCTCGTTGCTACCTAACTTTTAAAGACTACAACTTCTGTTATGGAACAAAGCCTATGTAATTTCATTCCTTCAATAAAAGTTTACTGCTCATCTGTCTTGGGAAGGGACTGTGATAGGAGACAAATATTCCAAGTTAAATATAATTAAACACTTGCCTTCAAAAAGGTCAGGAGATAGTCATGGAGACAAAGTTATAAACAGTTATAGTGCCTTGTGCTCAGATAAATGAAATGGAAACACACTTCTGCTGTGGAAAATAGAAGAGGGACACCCAGTCTAGGCCTGTTAGGGAAAGCTTTCTAGAGGAAGTAAGATCTACACTTTGTTATTCAGTAATTCATTCAGAAAATGTGCAATGATCATCATCTATGAATGTGCAAAGCATTGTTCTAGGAACTTCAGATATATGGTGAGTAAAAGCAGCCCTCTTAGGGAGAGCTTACATGCTAATAGAAGAGACAGATAATCAGATAATTACACAAATAAATAGAAAATTACCACCATATTAATTCATGCAAATGAGAGGTATCTAGTATTAGAGGAACTTATCATAGGCATATGTGGCCTAGTTTCAGGTTAGATTGGAGGAGGGCTTCTCTCAGAAAGTAACTGAGATTTGAAGGATGAATAGGAGTTGATTGATTTAAATTGGGTCATGTTTTGATTCTAGACACAAAGAATAGCATGTTTAGGAGGCAATGTAGATGTTTGGGACTATGAGGAGTGCTGAATAAATAGCAATCCTTTTCATTGTCTAGATTCTGAATAAATTCAGGGGGAAAAGACAAATGACTAGGACACAAAGAAACCCAAGTATCATCCTTATTAACGACAAAGTTGCTATTAGAGAATATTGACTAGGTGGGAGAACCAAATTTACTTCCTATTACTGAAGACCAAAACTATTTATATTTAACTACTGTGTTAGCCAGAATTTTCCAGAGAAACAGAACTAATAGAATATATAATTTATATGAGATATTTATTATGGAAATAGGCTGATATGATTACGGAGGTCGATAAGTCCCAAAATCTGCCATCTGCAAGCTGGAGACTCAGGAAAGCCAGTTATGTAATTTAGTCTGAGTCTGAAGGTATGAGAACCACTACTTCCGATGTCCTTGGACAGGAGAAGAATGTCCTAGCTCAAGAAAGGAGTGAAGTAGCCTTTCTTATGCCTTTCTGCTCTATTCAAGCCCTCAACAGATTGGATGATGCCTGATGACACTGGGGAAGGAGGATCTGCTTTTTTCAGTCTATTAAGTTAAATGCTAATCTCTTCCAGAAACACCCCCACAGGCATGCTCAGAAATATCTTTTTTTTTTACCAGTGTTCTGGGCATTGTTTAACTCAGGCAAGTTGACACATAAAATTAACCATCATAAGTGCCTAGTTACAAAAGGTCTTAAACCAGTAATGACCTCTATGGAAGAAAGAGGCATTTTGTGAAATTCACAATATAAAGAAACAGAGCATGACTTGAACACATTGTGTAGGATGAGTAGAACGAATGTGTAGTAGAGAGAGGTTAAAAATAAAGGAAGTGTGGATTCATGATGAATCAGGCCTTTGGAGGAGGCTGAGGGCAAGAACTAAATTAGGGTGAGGCAAATTAAGCTTCCGAGGCACAAAGTTTAAGCATGCAATCGCTCCCAGGGTCATACAAGTGTAAAGTCAGCATCCAAGGATGGGCCTCCTTACATCTTGTGCCCCGGGCACCTCTCTTGCCTCGCCCTAGTCCTGGTCCTGCTGAAGGCCTGGTATTGAAAGCATAGGGGAGGCACTGGCCTTGAAAAAGAGTAGGGATATTTCATCCTCTGAGACTGGAAAAACAATATGAGAATAGACATGTATGCAGTTA
Organism: Rhinopithecus roxellana; assembly: GCF_007565055.1. Lineage (NCBI taxonomy): Eukaryota > Metazoa > Chordata > Mammalia > Primates > Cercopithecidae > Rhinopithecus > Rhinopithecus roxellana. Next base: position 55,374,713 of record NC_044555.1, on the reverse strand, counting down.
ATTTAATAATGGACAGAAAATGAAGGGAGAACACATCAGATTGAGTCATGTTTCTTGATGATGAACCAGGAAGCTAAATTGACAGCTTAACATGAGTACAGAGTTTGAGTAGGAGGCTGACAGTTGTGAACATTTGGAACATGCTGGCAAAGGATAAGAGGTAATCACAAGCAGTACTGAAAGCCTTGTTAAGACTAAAGATCAGTTTGTAGTGCTTGATCACCTTCACTAGTGTGCAGCTGCCAAGATGCATGAGTGGTGGTGGCATGACATGGCACTAGTCCATGGTAGAGCTTTTACAAAGTGAGTACGACAGTGGATAGGAGTAAAAGGTACAGGTGAGAGAGAAATTCAGATGGTAAACTATGGGAACTAGGAATGATATAGAGACAGGAGAGGCCAGTAGGTTGACAATTGGCTGGGGAAAAATGTAAGATCAAGGGAGACAGTAAAGATCTTGGTGAAGCTGAAGAACAGAGGTGGTCAGAGTCAGATCGAGTATGTGAGAACTGGGAAGAGCAAGACTTATTTATTGGCATTCTTTCCAGCAGATGAGTCGATTCCAGAGTGTTTCTGAGTGAGGCCTGGATGCAGATGACTGTGGTTGTGTAGAAGTGAAAGTTAATGTAGTTTAAAAAATGAAGGAACTGAGACTTGATGACTACACGGTAAGTCCACACAAACCGTGAATTATCCTAGGATGATCGTTGGAATTGGATTACAAATATCCTAATTCTCATATCAAAATGCCCGGTGAATATCAGTGAGGGCCTCGGGAGAAAGCCTATAGCTGACAGTATATGAGAAGGCATTAGAATCTGGTTGGAAGTGGGAAAATAATGAGAAAAGTTAGGGTGATTCTTTTTCTCACTTTCTTCTACTTTGCTACAGAGAGAACGATCATATCTAGGTAAAGACTTAGGGATTGTGAAGAAAGATATATTAATTGCCATTTAAAATATATTCTATTACTATTCCACAGTTATGGCTATATAGAGTTTTTTTCCACATAAGGATTCACTGTGGCTTGAAGTGTTGCAACACCTAGTTCTATCAAGCTTGGGAAGTGAAGTACTTCAATTCAAATAACACTTGTTGAATAATTGCTATGTGCCTGTGTCGTCCTGCTAGATTCTAGGCGTCCCCAGAAGTGTATCTTACCTTTGTATCCTTCCCTAACAACCCTAGGTTCTTGTAGGAATCTTGTGATTGAGCTACAATGTCCAATGAAGAATAGGAAGTGTCAAGTCTGCTAATTTAGAAAGACAATCTCAGCTTTGAATTAGGCATGGGAGTAAAAATAAATAATAATTGTTTTAAAGCCATTTAATTTTTGGGTTAATTGTTATATAGGCTTATTTGAGATCTAGATAATAGAGACAATATTTGTTTTCAATACTCTACTGGTAACAATAATTCTGCTACAAATAATGTACCAGTTGCTTTAGTGTATGTTGTAGGTTTCTATAAGGTGCATATCTGGTAGTTGAATTGCTGGCTTATAGAGTATTTACGTTTTCAACTCTACTAGGCACAAGGACTAGTTTTCTCTGCAAAGCAATTGTAATGAAAGAAACATGTTTTAGTGTTTGTTTCTCCTTCTTACTAATAATTGTGTTTCTTCCTATCATTAATTTGTATTTCAGAATTGTATTTATTGGTCATTCTGAGAGATATGCAATGATATCTCATTTTAATTTACATTTCCATGATTACTGATGAGGTTTAACATATTTTCAAATTTAATGACCATTTGAGTATGTGTGTTTGTTTTCTGTTACAATCTTTTGCCCAGTTTTCATTTATTTTACAAGAATTTAATTGATTGATTGATATTTATTTGTTATTTTTCAAGACAAGGTCTCTGTCACTCACGCTGGAGTTCAGTGGTGCAATTATTGCTCAATGCAACCTCCACCTCTGGGTTCAAGCAATCCTCCTGCCTCAGCTTCCCAAGTAGCCGGGACTACAGGCATGTGCCACCACACTCGAATTATTTTTTATTTTTATTTTTGTAAAGACAGAGTCTCACTATGTTTCCCAGGTTGGTCTCACACTCCTGGCCCCAAGCAAGCCTCCTACGTCTCCCTCCCAAAGTGCTGTGGTTATAGACATGAGCCACCATGCCTGGTCAACACAATTTTTAACATTTTCTTTTCTTATATTCATCTTCTCTTGTTTCATTTCTCCCATTGTTCATAACTACTTTTTTTAAATGGTTGTGATGCTTTATTTAGGCCTTTGAGCATAAGTAAAGAATACTTACTTTAAAATCTTTCTCCAATTCAAAGATTGGCAAACATTTTTATAAAAGGCAGGACAGTAAATATTTTAGGCTTTGCAGGCCATACAGTCTCTGTTACAACTACAGAACTCTGCCATGTAGTGCAAAAGCAGCCAGAGACAATACATACATGAATTTGCAATGCAGTATTCATATACAACTTTATTTACAAGACAGGCATTGAACTGGATTTAACAGGAGGGCCACTGCACTAACTCTGCTATACAACTAATTGCATCTGGAATAAATTCCTATTCAGATGGTTGATTTTGCTCCTTGTCCCTATATGTCTCCATGTGTTTTAGATTTTGGTTTCTCTTTAAGAGGAAGTGGTTTTGCTGTTGTTGTTATTGTTGTCAATTTCTTGATCATTTCTTATTTTCTTATTACTCCCAGGCCATCTGTTTCTGGCTGGGAAGGAAAACGGGGAGAGCAGTTAAACACATTTTTCCTGGTATGTTTGTATATATTTATATAGTTCCTCCTTTGAAACAGGGTCTGCATCTTATTTCTGTATGCCTAATGACTATTAAAATATGCACTTGACCTTTGGGTACGTTTTCATTATGAACTTTAGAGGAATGTAGATTTAAATAAAACAATAAATTTCAATTAAAATATTTGATTGAAAAGGTTTCTCCTCCTGCACTGCTAACTGTGAAGTAAAGAAACTTAAAAGCTATTTATAATACTGTCTTTCTTATTACTTGATTAATAAGAATTGACCTGAAATAAATTATTGTTCTAATGAGTATTCTGACAGACTCATTTAAAGAAAGTTAATACAGACAAGACTCTTCCCTTTGTATAATAACAGTGATTATAATTAACTATTGTACATGCATTTATCTAAACATAATTTGAATCAATTTATTTGAGAACCCGTGTGCACAGGAAAACATTAAAGAGAGTAAAATGAAGGCTCAGAAGAGTTTCAAAGTAAGTGATTAACACTGAGGACATAATTGAGGGGCAGTTAAGGGAATCTTTCAAAGACATGCTTTCCAAGTGAATGTCTTGTTATATAGTAGTTAATTTTATTTTCTGACTTAAAAAATCATTGAAGACTTGCTTATATGCACTTGGTCATCAATTTGCTTCTTAGTTATAATTGCTTCTAATTTGTGTTCTTTCTTTGCTTGATTCTCACATTGTGCAGTGGACCTTGCTTATTTTTAAGTGATTTTCCCATCATGATGTCATTTTATATTTTATTAAAGATACTCCACATTTTTTCTTTGTTATCCTTCTAAGTTAAATGCTGCACCATTATTTTACATCAGTGTGATCACCGATTGAAGCCTTTGTCCACAATTTAAGAAACCATTTAATAAAGTTTTAAAAGTGTACCGCTCTGGAGTTTAGGATTTCTCTTGTTATTCCATTTGATGTCAGTTTCTATTGATTGTATTCTGTACATATGAAGCATGTGATTTATATGTATCTTTGACCAAAGGGTAAAATATTGTGGCGGTTCATAGTGCATTCTCATTTTTGAATGATCCCCATTAAGTTATTCCAGAAGAAAAGTCCAATTTAATGTTGTTGTCATCTTTGACTCCAGGGGGCAGTAGAAAATAAGAAATGATAATACCTTGCCTAGTAGCAGTTTACATTTAATGCAATTATTAAAGCCAGAAGGAAATGACAGATTTTATGAAGCCAACTAGGATTTCACTGTGTATCTTTTAACCTTCTGAGATGGACCTATAAAGGTGGAATCTGGGGTATCTGTTCAGATCCTCATCTGGAGGCCAATAACTGTTTTTCTGTCATGTTTCTGTGTTCTTTTTCAATCCTTTTATGATTTTAACATAGACAATCTGAAGGATTTATTTAAAATTCTCTATATTTAAAATTGACCTCTCCTTATGCATACACATGTACACATGAGCAGGCAGGCTCACACATATACACATCACATATACAGCCAGGGAGATAAGCTGCTAGCATACCATCGTGATGGTATACATAAGCAAGTAAAATACTAAAATAGTGGTAACAAAAGCTATTTATTGAGTATCTTCTTAATGGCAGGTCCTGTGCTAGGACCTTTATATATCAAGTCTCGTTTGACTTTATAACAAAATCTCATTTTTACAGGTAAGGAAATTGAATTTCAGTTTGCCCAATGACTGCCAGCTAGCTAATGGCTAAAGCAGATTAATAAACGTATGTTCTTTTCACTATGGTAACCTGGATGTCTATACCCTATGTAGCATATATTTTATGCAAAAAAGAATAAGGATCAGATGGAAACAGATTTGATGATCCCATTCTGTGTGTCTGTTCTGTGCATAACAGTTATTTTTAAAGACTTTAAGTTTTGTTTGAAGTGAACACTTTTTACCACTTCAATATTTAGTCTACACTTGTTAAAAGTCACATCTCCAGACTAATAGATTTTAAGAGGCTACTCTGTTCAACTTCTAAAGCAATTATGGGCTTTAGCATAAGTTTTTGTGTTCAATACATAGGTTCTGGTTGCACACGCTAGAAGTGGTTGAGTCATCATATTAGAGTGATGTAAAAAGCATTTTTGGCTAAAGAAACAAAGAATTAATATTTGGCCATTACTCTCTTATGATTAGTTCATTACAGATCCTGCCTTTATCTGCTTCACAGAAGAGTGCTGAGGGCATCTAAGAGGACAAGTACTGGCAAGTCTTTTTAGAAAAACAAAAGGAAGCAGACCAATATCCACCTTCATTTGAATGTATATTCTCTAAAAAGAAAATGATAATATCAGAAGAAAGGATTAAATTCAGATTTAAGATTGATAAATGGTTATTGAAAATCACTGAAGAACACATGACTTAAACTATAAAGTAACCAGTACTGATAAACATTGTAAAGTAGTTATCAGTGCTTAGAATAGTACATTATTAGACTTAGTCTAGACCATAAAGTTTACTTTTTTTAACTCCATCTTTTCACAGGTCTGGAAACTGATCCACACATAGGTTTCAAATTGCTGATATGTTTGTCATATGTGGCACATCCATAATGGAGTAAAAGACATTATAGCATCATTTTATGATAGGCACTGCTTACATGACCTTGACAATCAAGTCCCCAACCTGGAATATAATTGTCAGTTAACATTACCAGTCCAGATATGTATGTAACAGGAATTTTGAAGGGCCTCTTTAACTGGGGATCTTGAAACATAATACAATGATTGAGGATAAAACAGTGTTCTTATATTAGTTTATTACTCCCATTCAACAAGAAGTGCTGCAACCCTGAAGAACAAATGGCTCCCTTTGTTTTTTTTTTTTTTTTAAGTCTTTCTTTCTTCTTCATGCAGGTATTGCATAGCATCATTTTGAATCCCACATTTTGGAGTCTTACTGGCTATCCTGGAATGGATTTCTTTCTTGTAGCAAGATATTGGTTATTAATAATTACAAACAATTCTTGGTCTCTTTAAATCTGGAATTATTTATTTATTTATTTATTTATTTGAGACAGAGTTTTGTTCTTGTTGCTGAGACTGGGGTATAATGGCACGATCTCGGCTTACTGCGACCTCCCCATCCCGGGTTCAAATGACTCTCCTGCCTCAGCCTCCCGAGTAGCTGGGATTACAGGTGCCTGCCATGATACCTGGCTAATTTTTTTTTTTTTTTTTTGTATTTTTAGTAGATACGGGGTTTCACCATGTTGGCCAGACTGGTCTGGAACTCCTGATCTCAGGTGATCCACCCGCCTCGGCCTCCCGAAGTGCTGGGATTACAGTCGTGAACCACCGTGCCAGGCCTGGAATTATTTAAAGTTCAGATTTATGAATAACAACTCTTCCTTTATTGATTCTAAGATTTTTTTTTTCCTCTAAATTGGATTAGCAAGATGCCTTCTTGTTTTCCAGTGAATGGCTCATTTTTCTATTTGCGTAGGTCTGCAGATTTCTGCTTCTTGAGTGCTCCCTGTACTAGTGATTTCTCCCTGCTAAGGCAGTTGGTGGGAGAGTGGCAGGGAGGTTATATTCCTCTTCTTTTTTGTGGGGCACATAACATCTAGATTCTGATCTACAAAAATAGCATCCGGTGAAAAGAGGCATAGACACTATAGTACTTTCCATACATAAAATTTCATGTAGTCTGGATCTAGTATATCTGAAATTTACCTCTATCACCATTTCATTTCTCATGTGCCTAATAAGCATTAGGAGTTTGATCTTTCATAACTGTTACATTTATTTCAAATATTATATGAGTAAATAAAAACATCCAGATAGGAACTCCTCCATCTTCTCATCACTTAATCACACAGACAACCTGTCTCCACACCCGCTCTCCATCTTCTGTCCAAGTACAATAGAAAAAAGAAACACCATCATCCCCATTAAAGGGTCTCTTCTCCATGTTTACCTTGTATCCTATCCCTTCTTGCATGTTTCAGAACTGTAGTTTCTCAACCAACTCCTTTCTCTCCTGCATTATCAGTGTCTCATTCTCTGTGGAATTATTCTCAGCAGCAAAAAAGTCCCAATATGTCTGATTCTTAAATTAATTTTCCTTCATCCCTTGCTTCTAAATCTTCTCTTTCCTACACATAAAAACTTGACATGTTTATATTTGCTTCCATATTAACTGTTATCTCAAATTCACGCTTATTTAGGCTTGTGTCCCCTCCATTCCACAGAAACTGCTCTGGTCAAAGTTACTAACAACCTCCATGGTGCTAAATCCAGTGGTTAATGCTCCGTTCTCAACTCATTCAACCTCTAAGCATTAGTTAACAAAGCTAGCTAAGCCCTCTGAAACACTCTTTTCTTCTGGGCTTTAGCATCACCAGCCTAT